>NC_084754.1:24319395-24619395 GCF_033978785.1 Entelurus aequoreus
CATACAGCATGTTTTCAATACTGCAGTGATTTGTCACCTCAGACTTTAGTGGATGGAAATAGTGCATTTTGAGAACAGCCAATGCTGATGCCAGCTTATTGGGACGCCAGTTCAATTCATGAACCCTCTTATCTGAGTCAGGCTTGGCTTGGAAATTTGGATTCCTTGAATGTGTTGAATCAGAAGTTGCGGTGATGAGGCAGGGCTCCTGGTCGCCTGCGTGGCTGGCTGAGCAGAGGCCCCAAGTTATGTGATGGGGTGCAGGAACAGTAAGGTCCTCCCTGAGCCTCCAGGGGATGTTCAGTTGGACCTGGTAAAAAAGGTGAGTAAAGGGCATCACGTGTACTACATCTACCAGACACTTGATAGCATACACCTCCTTAGTTCAATGAGATCCAATGCAAGAGTTTAGTACAGTTTTGACTGATTCGGTATGTACTGCACTGGTATAGATCTGCACGGCATTAGTGTTCCTAATACTTTGGTTATGTTGGCTATGCTACTAAAACTTGATTATGTGATGACACAATATTGGATATTGTTGATTTAAAGGGGAACTGCATGTTTTTTTGTTTTAATTTTGTCTATCGTTTAGAATCATGAGGGACAAGAAGATGGATATATATTTTTAATGCATTCTAACTCATGAATAAGTCTGCTTACAATGGAGTTAATGGGAGGTCCTCTAGTCTGCCCATAAAACTCTCTAAATAACCACCCAAAAGCGCCAACAATACTCCATTTACAATTTGTGACCTGAGTTTTAACCAAGTATTAGTGATATTGTTATTATAAGCGCTATTGCAGACACTTATTTTAGCGGCCCATTGTCACAGAAAGCTAACTGGCTTGTTGCTATATTGTGTCATGAGCAGGTGAGCTGCGTTCTCGCCTCAAAGCTCGTTAAGGTTTATTTTAGATCATAAATAATACTTCTCACCTGGGTAATAGAAGGATGAGCACATAATCAGTCAATTTGGCATCCAATTTAGACAAGGAAATGTCGAGAATGACATGACTTGGTTGCCCCCCCCTTTTTTCTTTGCAAGGATTATGAGTCAATCTTCATATAAATGAGAATATATGAACACCCATCAGTCGGCATTCTAATGACAGCACACATTGTACAGTAAGTGATGTTTTATTATGTTTGTTGTCTCTCATGAGGTCTGCAGTGAGCAGTAATCAGTGATGTTGTCGAAGGAAAAGCTAACGTTGTAATGCGTCTGTGAAATGAATGCGCCGCCGTATGTTTAAAATAAAATTTACTGTGACATCTTTATTACTAAAATGCCCGTCATGTGTCACAATGGTAAATGCAGCTGGGGATTTGTTGGATTATGCACATTATTATTAACAATGGCTTGTCGGGCCTTAAATTAGTGTCACATTTATCCACCTTGGCTGTTTGCCCAAATAGATCTTCTGAGAAGCAATGCAGATACAATTTAATTATGTGGATGAGATTAGTCTGATGCCAAGTTATGGTAATAATCCTACATATTTGAGTTGACTCAGTGTTCCCCTTCCACACCCACCTTCATATTGAACTGTTGTATATGCAGCATCTGGGACCAACTCTATCCATACATTTTTTTTCCAGGTGGATCCGCACCATCAAACTGATGTCTTTAAGCACTTCATTCGAGGTGATGGCACTTTGAGCAAAGTGGGTGAGGCTGGTGGAGAAAGAGAGGACAAGGCCGGCTCCGCCTCCCCATTGCTTACTCAGGCACAAGCTGCCACTCCTGTTGCTTCCACCCAGCAACCTAAAAACCCATCTGAGGTGTCAGACCCTCAAAGGAAAAAAGTGGCAAAATATCGAGCCAAATTTGACCCAAGGGTCACCGCCAAGTATGACATCAAAGCTCTGATAGGTCGAGGAAGTTTTAGCCGCGTGGTCCGCGTTGAACACAAGAGCACTCGGCAGCCATATGCCATAAAGATGATTGAGACACGGTACAGAGAGGGTCGGGAGGTCTGTGAGTCAGAGCTGTGTGTTCTTCGACGGGTTCGCCACACCAATATAATCCAGCTGATGGAGGTCTTTGAGACTGCTGAGCGTGTTTACATGGTGATGGAGCTGGCTACTGGAGGAGAGCTCTTTGACCGCATCATTGCTCGCGGCTCCTTCACGGAGCGAGACGCCACTCGTGTGCTGCAGATGGTGCTGGACGGCGTCAAGTATCTTCACACTTTGGGGATCACGCACCGTGACCTGAAGCCTGAGAACCTGCTGTACTACCACCCGGGAGCAGACTCCAAGATCATCATCACCGACTTTGGTTTGGCCAGCAGCAGGAAGAAGGGAGACGAATGTCTGATGAAGACCACATGCGGCACGCCTGAGTACATTGCCCCAGAGATTCTAGTGAGAAAACCATACACAAATGCTGTGGACATGTGGGCATTGGGGGTGATCTCATACATCCTGCTGAGCGGAACCATGCCATTTGAGGATGACAACCGCATGAGGCTCTACCGTCAGATCCTCAAGGGGAAGTACAGCTTTTCTGGAGAGGTGAGTAATGACATGCTGACACACATTTACATAACGGTGACTTAAACCTTCATGTATGTTAGTATTGTTAATATTTTGCCAAAAAAATTGGCTGCACAATTGCTCAAACTAGTAATGAATGCTATCATGTTCAGTGAACAGCATATATCTCCAATTGTTTCAATTATGAACATGGTCTACTTACTAAATTTACTTGAAACTCTGCTGCACTATTGCACATATTTGAAGTCACGTTTGTAAAATAATTAATAGATTATATGATGTACTATAAAACCAGTTCTTGAAAAGGGTTCATATATATAATATTTTGCATATTGAAGCACATTTCTTCATAGGAATCATGTAAAAATTTAAAATGGGTTCCAGTCTCGACAAAAGTCCATATTTTAATAAAAGTTAGCACACTTTGAACACAATATACAGCGCTTTTCAGCACTGAATATGAAACAAAACAAGGGGGTGATGAATCAATATTGAAAAAAACTAAACAACTAGCTAAACTGTCTTCCTCCTATGTCTCTTCCTTGCTGACACACACTATCACAAGCACTGTGGTGCACTCACAGTTTGAAATCACAAAACTCCTTTACTTTTAAACAGCCAGGGTGCTACAATTATTAGAAATACAAGATAAACACTTTATCCCGTTGGTTAATCTTCTTTGTGTGCAATGTAAGATGTAAGGTAGGGGGAAGGCAGTGTCGACAATACTGTGGATACTTTCCTGAAACCACACATCGCTTGTCCGTTGCTTTTTTGGACTCATATTGAGCTAACAAAACTAGAAAAATGTTTAAAAGAGATAATATAAATAAACAAAAGGTACACAAAGTATCACTTAGCACGGTAGCTAATGACAGCATTGCTCTGCTCTGCTGACCAAATAAGCGCCGCAGATTGATTGCTGTGCTGTTTGGTCTGTTGTTCGTAAATTTAAAAGTAGAATAAGGGGTTAATATCCCCACCTTCTACCATCCTAGTCACGTCCGTTGTGTCCTTGGGCAAGACACTTCACCCTTGCTCCTGATGGCTGCTGGTTAGCGCCTTGCATGGCAGCTCCCGCCATCAGTGTGTGAATGTGTGTGTGAATGGGTGAATGTGGAAATAGTGTCAAAGCGCTTTGAGTACCTTGAAGGTAGAAAAGCGCTATACAAGTATAACCCATTTGTAATATAAATCAAGGTTTCACTGTACTGTATGTAATGCTGTATTATTATCAGACTATTTGAATAATGAAGAACCGGGGCAAACTTACAGTGGGTGTACAATGAACACCTTTGCTTGACATTATATTTTTTTATGTGTTGCAATTATATTGACAGTTAAATTAAGCACCTTTTCAATTAAGTTTGATTGCATACTTATGCCACATTTGTGTTCATTCCCCCAGCCATGGCCGAGCGTGTCCAATCTTGCCAAAGACTTTGTGGAGCGAATTCTAACAGTAGATCCGAGTGAGCGGCTGACTGCCGGCCAGGCTCTCAAGCACCCCTGGATCATCAGCATGGCTGCTGCCTCTTCCATGAAGAACCTCCAACGCTGTATATCTCAGAACCTGCTGAAGCGGGCGTCGTCTCGTTGCCACAGCACCAAGTCAGCTCAGTCCACACGCTCTAGTCGCTCGACCAAATCCAACAAAGCTCGACGCGTTCGAGAAAAGGAGCTGCGCGAGCTGAACCGACGTTATCAGCAGCAGTACAACGGCTGAAACAGAACTCGGCATAACATCAATGAGCTTCCTGACCCACAAAACTAAACTCAGAAAGCAACCTGATGTGTCAAAGTCTTGACAACCAACAACGTATGGACTCTTTGCTTCCAGTGAGAATAAATCAAAAATAATTCCTGAACTTTTAAGGACCAACTTGCATACCCTTTTTGTTCTCTAATGAAAACAGACACTAAGGGCCTGATTTACTAAAAGTTTGCGTGTACTAAAACACTTGCAAACCTGATACCACACGCAAAGCAGATCTACTAAACGTAAGCAAAGTGGATTGCGTCTGTTAAGTGAGCAGAATAAGGCGTGCAATACATGTTACGTCTGTGTTTATTATTATGCAAAATATATGCTGTTCATCCAAGCGCCCACAATGTGGGAGGAGATGATGCAAATATATTATACAGTGCACACCATTGTGCGAGCACTATTTAGCGTTTTATTTAGCACGTCTGAAAGTATGTGCTTGCGCTGCAAAGACGGATGACTGACAGAGAGTGCTCCGTCATACATGTATTTCAACATATTGGCATGGTCTGTCAGAAATCAAATATCTTAACATATTGTCTATTCAGCAACATTGTTTTATATTTTTATAGCTGAATGCTGGGGTACCTATGGGGCTAATTAAAACAAATTCAGTTCATGCGCTATGGTGTCTGCTGGCGTTTTTTTGAATGCCGTTTGATTTGTCATTTATAATACACATTATTAACATATCTCCTGTATAAAAAAAACTTCTTGAAGTATGCAGCCTCTCTCTCATGAGCTTACCTTCAGTGCTGATAAAAAGTGGCTTCTGTTGTAGATACACTTTGGACTGTGTCTAAAATGCCCATCTAAAGTGGTAGTTGCCTCCTGCATGTTTGAAAACATAGCCTACGCCTCAGGTTGGAGCATGATAAAATGAATATGTAGTAAATGATCGCGAGGCTCCGTGGTGATGCCCTGTAAATGTAGTACACGCAAAATAGTCATCTAAATAAGGCGGTCTACACTAATTTTGGATTGTACACGGAGTGTTAGATCACACACAACGCGCCGACTAATAGTTCACACAATTTTATAGATTTCACACGCTGTTTTAGCGCATGAAATCAAGATCTTAGTAAATCAGGTCCTAAGTGTTTTACCACAAGATCATCTCTCCATTGATGCATCCTTCTCTCTCACAGGGAGGAGCACTCCCAATTCCCCCGAGTCCCTGTTTTGACATGTATTTATTTATTAATGTGGACAGTCTTCATTCAGTTGGTCACTGGATAATGACTATCAACGAGGATCTGTTGAACAGAGTTCTGGGTACTGAAGTTACTTAAGAGCAGGGCAATCCCTCTCAAACTCTTGATTGATGACAATTGCTGTGAATTATTGTACTAAGCGTCTTACGAGTGTAGCTGATGCAGCAACCTCCAACGACCAAAATGAAGTCATGTTTTGTCTTAAGTCAAAGCTTGCATCGTCTTGCCATATAGTGTTTTTCAAGCTGCCATAAGATTGTGAATCTTTGGTGGGTCAGTTCAGTTGACATACGACACACAGCTCTGCTCCTAGTGCATTTTATTGTAAAGTAGATTTCAATATTGCTGCTATGAGCACTGTGATGTATTTGGCTTCTTGGGATACATGTCCATTTAAGCACCTGCTGTTTAGACCATCTTGTTTTAAAAGCAAGAAAGACAAAGCTTGTAATTAAATCCTGATTAGTTGTAACGAAACAAAGCCCGTTGGAAATCAACTACATACGGCTGGACTGACTTTGAATTTGATTTCTTTTACATGTAAATGGGTAGTAATTCATTGTTGCCCAGTAACTAACAAGGGTTTTAAAATTATTATGACGGTTTTGAACTTTTAATCTGGATACATCTCACAAGGTCATAATGGACCAGTTAGGAAGAATGAACACATCACACTTCCTGAAGGATCTATCCATAGCAAGTGCAATATAATCTACAAGTCCAGTGTGTTTCTGATTCGGAAGAAGTTTTGAGCTGGATACTACATTTCCAGCACCACAGTGGCACATCCGCATCAGAGATTGGTTGTTCTGTGCATTAATCGGCTCTGAGTGTTTTTACTCTGGACACTGGTTGATTAAATTGCCCATTAGTATTAATGTGAGTGCAAATGGTTGTCTGTCTGTTCCCTTCAGTGTGCAGCATCAAGTCAGCTGGGATAGGCTCAAGCCCACCCAGAAGAGGATAAACAGTTTAATTAATACATAGCTTAATGCCACTCTTGACTTTAACATTAGGTGTAGAGCTAGTGCAGTATACAACTATGCACCCTTTATATGTAAGTTTATTTTGAGGTGAGAATAATACAATTGTCTTTATTTAAAGTTAAAGTCCCAACAATAGTCACACACACACTAGGTGTGGGGAAATTACCCTCTGGATTTGACCTATCCCCATGTTCCACCCCCTGGGAGGTGAGGGGAGCAGTGAACAGCAGCGGTGGCAGCGCTCGAGAATCATTTGGGGATTTAACCCCCAATTCCAAACCTTGATGCTGAGTGCCAAGCAGGGAGGCAATGGGTCCCACTTATATAATGGCTGGTATGACTTGGCTGGGGTTTGAATTCACGACCTTCCAGTCTCAGGGCGGACACTCTAACCACAAGGCCACTGAGCAGGTCTTATTTGCACTTATATTGGGAAAAAAAAAGCTTTATGAAAAAGAGTCATATTCAAATCCTCGAAACTTTCGATTTGAACCCATTAGAGTCCCCGTTTTTTTTATAGTTCTCATCATCCATAAACTGACTTTAGTGTGTATGTGTGTATATATATATATATATATATATATATATATATATATATATATATATATATATATATATATATATATATATATATATATATATATATATATATATGTATATATATATATATATATATATATATATATGTATATGTATATATACACACAGGATATTTCCAGTGAGGTCTAACACTCACAGATTAAAATGTTCTGTGTACAGTAATTTGGCAAAGCACTTTTTTTATTTTTTTATTTTATTATAATTGTTTTTAACAATCAGATTTTGTTAATTCAGGTCTCGTGTTAATGTTCATTCCCCCCCTAAAGAAAACAACTTAATTAGTTCCCCCAATACTTTCAGTAAGAATGTTGCTGTGATGTACCAAGACATGCAAAGGTTGTTGTGAACTTTTGAACAAATACTGGAAACTTAACTGAGCCATTTTAGCTGACCTCAGTGTTTCTATGAATATTTTGCTAAAATTCTGATTCTGTTGCTGTTTGTATTTTCCTCATAAACATGTTTTTTCCTACCGTTGAAAATAAATTAGTTGCATATAAAAAACTGAGGCTACAGATGATCCCCGCACTCATAAGCACTTGTTAAATAGTATTGGACATTGCCTGGTTTCATTCCCCCAAAGGAAATGTGCCTTTTAATATGACTTTAATGGTTGAGAAGGAGTTCTAGAATACAGCAAACCATCTGAAGTGTTGCGTTATCTAGCTCCATCATTGACTACTCTATGTATGCTGTTATGACTAACCAAATCAATTCCTTTTTGTTTTGCAGCATGTCAACACGGCAGCGCTTTCTTTCTGTTTTTATTTACCTGCGATTATATGTAAATGACGATGCCCAAAATGAAGTAAACAGCAGTTACCCAAAAGCAATTAATTTTTGATATTTTGTATAAATAAACATGTCGATTCTTCTACCATTAGTTTTCTTATTTGTCTGAAACCATGTGTTTTACTGTGTTCTGTGCCAATAAAAACGAAAACCTGACATGTATTTTGGATGTTCTTAATATTCTTAGAGATAGATCATTGTTTGTGACTGTTCATAGTAGTTTAGATGACTGCTGTATTTATAGTTTGTATTCAATCAATCAATCAATGTTTATTTATATATCTCTAAATCACAAGTGTCTTAATTTGTTGACTACATAATAGTTTCCTAATGAGTTTACACTACCCTTAAATATGTCTTATGGTACAACATCCATCCATCCATTTTGTACCGCTTGTCCCTCATCACAACATACACTATATTGCCAAAAGTATTTGGCCAGCCATCCAACTGATGAGAATCAGGTGTCCTAATCACTTGGCCCAGTCACAGGTGTATAAAATTAAGCACTTAGGGATGGAGACTATTTCTACAAACATTTGTGAAAGAATGGGCCTCAGTGATTTCCAGTGTGGAACTGTCATCGGATGCCACCTGTGCAACAAATTCAGTCGTGAAATGTCCTAACTCCTAAATATTACAAAGTCAACTGTTGGCTTTATTATAAGAAAAGTGAAGAGTTGGGGAACAACAGCAACTGAGCCACGTAAACTGACAGAGAGGGGTCAGTGGATGTTGAAGCGCATAGTGCAAAGACTTTCTGCACAGTCAGTTGCTACAGAACTCCAAACTTCATGTGACCTTCCAATCAAACCACACGTACAGTACGCAGAGAGCTTCATGGAATGGGTTTCCATGGCCGAGCAGCTGCATCTAAGCCATACATCAAGTCTAATGCAAAGCGTCGGAAGCAGTGGTGTTAAGCATGTCACCACTGGACTTTAGAGCAGTGGAGACGTGTTCTCTGGAGTGATGAATCACGCTTTTCCTCCTGGCAATCTGGTGGACGAGTCTGGATTTGGAGGTTGCCAGGAGAACGGTACATTTCGGACTGCATTGTGCCGAGTGTGAAATTTGGTGGAGGAGGAACTATGGTGTGGGGTTGTTTTTCAGGAGTTGGGCTTGGCCTCTTAGTTCCAGTGAAAGGAACTTTGAATGCTCCAGGATACCAAAACATTTTGGAAATTTCCATGCTTCCAACCTTGTGGGAACAGTTTGGAGCTGACCCTTTCCTCTTCAAACATGACTGTGCACCAGTGCACAAAGCAAGGTCCATAAAGACATGGATGGCAGAGTCTGGTGTGGATAAACTTGACTGGCCTGCACAGAGGCCTGAACCCGATAGAACACCTTTGGGATGAATTAGAACGGAGACTGAGAGCCAGGCCTTCTCAAACCAACATCAGTGTGTGCTTTCGGAAGAATGGTGGAAAATTCCTATAAACACACTCCGCAACCTTGTGGACAGCCTTCCCAGAAGAGTTGAAACTGTAATAGCTGTAAAAGGTGGACCCACATCATATTGAACCCTATGGGTTAGAAATGGGATGGCACTTCAAGTTCATATGTGAGTCAAGGCAGGTGGCCAAATACTTTTGGCAATATAGTGTATCATGCATAAATATGGATCTCCATAGCAATTTGTCACCTCCACATTAGACATAATGTGAAACAGCGCCCACTAATGGAAACATTCAACATGGCTGCTGCTCGAGTTCTTTGGGTTGCCAAATGTAACAAAGTACGCTATTATACGATACGCACGCTCCACATTGTAGTGAATGTACCGAATATCCTCGAGTAAAAAAATGCACAATAATATTTGATAAACATTTTATTTTAATTAAGAAAAACGATATATCCACTCGTGTGATATTGTTTGGAAGATATAAGTCGTCTATAAATGAGTTTTAGGAGTACTATGTACACAAACCTGGCAACCAATCGTAACCAGACGTCAGTGGACTGCGGCTGGAGGTAGTGAGTTTGCTAACTAGCTTTTGTTCGAGGTTAGCAGTAGAAGGACTGGAGACGTCAACTGTCACAACAAGAAGCCTAATAAAATTACAGCAGACGCACAAGAAAGAGTTACTTGGTGAGTAACATCTCACACATTTCATAAAAGCAACGTTTGCTAAACACAATAATACAAGGCTAGCTAGCATATGCTATGCATGTGATTTGGCTGCTGCTATCCAAAATCAGCGTTCAAAACATACACTGCCCAATAAGACGTGTCCTTGTAAGTAAATATTGTGTCGATTATTTCCAAATACTATTATTCGGTGTCGATGAAACAATTGACAACCGAAAATTATATTTTACGCGGCCAGAATCACCCACTGATTGTATTGTTTACATCGATTAAGCTAGTGTTTCTTTTTGTCGTCTGCTTTTGTTTACGACTTACTAGCAAACATTCAACAGCACCCGAATTGCTCATCAAATTATGACATTTAAATGCAACACATTTTTTAATGCAAATTATACATAGTATGTGATAGTTAGTCACCTCAAATCAGCCTACATTACATGCACATCAATAAACATTATGTGATTGCTATTTGTATCAATATAAAAACAATTTGCCCAAATATTGTCAGTACTGTTCTGACTAGCTTGGGAGTTACCCATGTTCCTAAATAGTAGTTAGGCTGTAGTTTAATGCAGCCTTTGTGGCTTGCTTGTTGACACAAGTTGTTCCCAGTCCTAGCTTTTACAGCCCTGCCCTGAACAGTTTCCTTATTTTTATTTCTTTTTTTCTTAACTAGTAGCGGTTTTGTTGACTCTGCATAAAACCTGCCCCCTCACCCCTTGTTTGACTTGACTATCCAGTTATTATATGGCCTACACCCTTACTGAAACAGATGTTGAGCTGCAGGTTGTATTTCTTGCATAATAAAGATCAGGAATTGTGACTACAGTGCACAAGCATTTAAGCGTTTAAATGCTTTGACAGAAACTAGTTTCATCCTAGGGCTGGACGTTTATGTCAAATATAATAATCATGGTTATTTCGATTGATATTGAATTGACTATTCATTATTTTTAAATCCTAACTGTTTATAATACCACCAAAACTCAACTTTAAATTAGATTTTAAAGAACTACTTTATAGAAGTTAGTAACGGATAACCAAAAGTAAAAAAAAGAATCGTACCAACTAGTGTTGTCCCGATACCAATATTTTGGTACCGGTACCAAAATTATTTTGATACTTTTCTAAATAAAGGGGACCACAAAAAATGTCATTATTGTCTTTATTTTAACAAAAAATGTTACGGTACATTAAACACGTTTCTTATTGCAAGTTTATTAATCTACTTGTTCGTTTACTGTTAATATCTGCTTACTTTCTCTTTTAACATGTTCTATCTACACTTCTGTTAAAATTTAAATAATCACTTGTCCTTATGTTGTTTGATACTTTACATTAGTTTTGGATGATACCACAAATTTGGGTATCAATCCGATACCAAGTAGTTACAGAATCAAACATTAGTCATATTCAAAGTCCTCATTTGGCCAGGGACATATTTCCTGAGTTTATAAACATAATATAAATTTAACAAAATGAAAAAAGATTTTGTGATGCTAAAAAATATCGATTTAATCATAGTAGTATCGGCTAAATACTCTCCTGTATCTTGGTGGATGTTAGGTGTAGATCCACCAATGTCGTTTGTTTATATTGTAGCGTCCCGGAAGAGTTGGTGCTGCAGGGAATTCTGGGAATTTGTTCAGTAGTGTTTATGTTGTGTTGTGTTGTGGTGCAAATATTCTCCCAAAATGTGTTTGTCATTGTTGTTTAGTGTGGTTTCATTATATGGCACAGATTTATGACAGTGTTGGCGTTCATACGGCCACACATAGTGTGACATTTATGGCTGTTGACTAAATTTGCATTTCATTCACTTGTGTGTGGTGTGTTCAAAGTCAAGATAGTAGATTTTAAATGATCGGACATCGTGAAATCTTGACTTGACTTTGTCGAATATAGATTGTATCTAACATATCCACTTCTATATCTCAGGCGCGCTGCGGTCTTTAGTGAGGCATGAATAGTTTTCACTCGTTCTACGGCAATGATGCTTGAAATAGTTGTGCTGTATATGTCGCCATGGGGACAAGGATTAGTGATTTAGAAGTAGTTGCAACACTGCGAATAGACATTAGCCCCTAGCTAGCTAGCCATGTCTTAAAGCACCTCTTCCTGAGGGCGTTTGCGCTGCCGCGAACATGCTCATCTGCATCACACGACACGACGTGACGACGACGGGTGGGGGACCACGCGCGAACACACGACGACGACTGGTGGGGGACCGGTACTTATTAGAGGCGGTATAGTACCGATTATGACTCATTAGTATCACGGTACTATACTAATACCGGTATACCATACATCCCTGGTACCAACACTAAAATTTAAATTACAATAGCGATCAGTTTTTCCGTTTACATTTTTTAAATTCCCGTTGTGTACCTTTTACACTTATTTTAGCACCCTAGAGTGTGTTCTTTTTGTGTCATTAAATTTGATAAAATGTCAGTTAATTAAATGCAAAAATCCTCAGATTTATTGGTGAAATACATATTTTGACAGTTTTGACCAGTATTTTAAGTCAAAGCATAATAATTGTGGTAATGTACTTATTAAGTACATTATGCTTGTGTAAAGTACTTTTTGAAACCTTTATTTTGTTAGCACACTCAGACTGGATGTTGCGCACAGAGCTGTTATTGTGAAGGAGGGTGAAGTGTGCTGTTATTCCGAGCTTGACGTGTAGGGACAACTTGAGGCTGTTTAAAAAAAAAAGAAGACAAAACCTCTGAAGTTGTGACTGCTGTCCTGTTTGTACATTGATCTTACATCGATGATGTCGTTCAAAACAACACAAGCAGATGAGATGTTTTGTAGGTGTACGGATGGTTCTTGCTATTTTTAGCATTGTAGTTAAATCGCTGTTTCAAGCGGCTGTCTTGACGTTGTTTAGTTCAAGAAGGGGTGGTTGAATGTTTCAGGGATGAATGAGTAGTACTGGACACATTGTTTTCCCAAACAAATGTACCGTATTTTTCTGATTATAAGTCGCAGTTTTTTTCATAGTTTGGCCGGGGGTGCGACTTATACTCTGGAGCGACTTATGAGTGAAATTATTAACACAATACCGTAAAATATCAAATTATATTATTTATCTCATTCACGTAAGAGACTAGGGGTGTATCAGCAATCGTCATACACACACGTCAACCAATAAAAATTTGGCGGGGGCGGGTCATGGCAGAAGTGCATTGTGAAAAAAAAGATGCTACCTGCTACTATTTCCGTACCTATGAAAATTGATCATTTCAACATTGGCGGTAACTTATAAAAACTGAGAAGGGCTGAACAAAAATGGCACAGAAAAGGAAATCATATGCTGCAGGTTACAAGCTGGAAGTAGTGAAATATGCAGCAGAAAACTGCAATCGAGCAGCAGAAAGAAAGTTTGGAGTAAGCGAGAAACTTGTAAGGGACTAGTGAAAAATGTCCCCAAAAAATTTGACTTAAACTCTAGTGCGACTTATATATGTTTTTTTCCTTCTTTATTATGCATTTTGGGCCGGTGCGATTTATACTCCGGAGTGATTTATAATCCAAAAAATACGGTACTTTCCCCTCACACTGACAGCATTTCAGGCACATTTTTGTCAAGTTTTGTGATATTCTGCGTTTAACGGGGGATTCCGTTTTATTGGCCCATTCTGTGATTCCAACTGCGGTTACGTGAATGCGGAAATCATATATGGCCTTATTCTGTTTTGTTAGTGATGGCATTTTAGCACTTTGTCAAATAAAAGTAGCATCCATGGTGATACCCAAACTTTTAGTCTTTTTTTTCACTCATTCGCTCACTCATCCGTTTGACCTTTACAAGCTCAAGAATAACCATGCACGTTGCACGGCACATTAATAGTTATTTCCGATTATGACATTTCTATGATTGTGAGAAGCCAAAATTGAAATTGTGATTAAAATTCCATCAATTCCAGCCCTATTTCATCCACACAAATGTGTATTGCTTTTTTGACAAGTGTGTACAAAGAAAACTAGTTATTTACTCATCATCGTGCTTGTTTCTGTAGATTATTGGCGTGTACAACATTTCTAATTGAATTGAGAATGCCTCTCACATGACTGCACAAATGGTTGCCAAAGCTCACAAGAATTCTTATGTCAAAAATGATGTATCGATACACGTCTTTCAAGAATCTGAGATGAATGATAATGTTACCGATTTTATAACCCTAATGCAAATATGATAGTTGGAAGAAAGGAAGTTGTTTCAGGGAGTAATTGTATATTTAGTAAAAAAACAGAAGACATGACTGAAATGATTGTAACTATAGTAGACCGGAGAAACCTGTGATATGTTACAATTGTTTTTTTTTGTTCCAAGATAAGCTTCGATGTAAATACTGATGTATTTATGTAAATACTATGATATACTGATTATTTACTAAACATTGACCAATGTTTAGTGTGAGTGGTATTTTGATACTATTCCTCTTATCGAAGGTTATCAACCTAATCTGACAAGCTCCTGTATATAGTTGAGGCGTGAAACACAAGAGAATATACTGGTGTTGAGTTGATAAAGCATCTTCTATCATCACATCTTTGTCAACATAAACAAGAAGAAAGTAAAGAGGTGGTTGTGCTAAAAGTTTATACACTACATTACTTAGAAGGTTTACTGTTGTAGACGGTAACCAGAACAGGGCCGGAACTACGAGTAAATATGAAATTTAAACCCGGGGTCGGCAACCTGCAGCTCTTTAGCGCTGCCCTAGTGGCTCCCTGGAGCTTTTTCAATAATGTATGAAATATGGACAAAGTTGGGGGGGAAAATGTATTTTTGGTTTTAATATGGTTTCTGTTGAAGAACAACCATGACACAAACCTCCCTAATTGTTAGAAAGCCCACTGTTTATATTAAACATGCTTCACAGATGAGAGTATTTGGTGAGCGCCATTTTGTTTTACTAATTTCGGCAGTCCTTGAACTCACCGTAGTTTGTTTAAATATACAATTTTTTCCGACGCTGCCATAGAAAGACATGTTTTATGCCACTCCTTCTTTGTCTCATTTTGTCCACCAAACTTTTTTATGCTGTGTGTGAATGCACAAATGTGAGCTTTGTTGATGTTATTGACTTGTTGGAGTGCTAATCCGACATATATTTGGTCACTGCACCGTTGCAATCTAATCGATGCTAACATGCTATTTAGGCTAGCTGTATGTACATATTGCTTCATTATGCCTCATTTGTAGGTATATTTGAGTTCATTTAATTTAATTTGTGTTCTCTGTGTATTTAATTTATATTTGCATTATCTGTATGTAATATTGGCTGCTTTTCTGATACTTGTTTGTGTGCCATGTTGTTATAGACCACAGCAAACGTTATCCAGCTTGCAAAGATTGTAATAAATTCATGAGAAGAAGACAGTTTGCCGTTTTCTTTAACTTGGACTTGGATCTATACCTTTGGCCATCTAAGCCAGTAATTTCCAGGAGTTGTCTCACCCATTGACAAGCCTCCATTTTACTAATGTGTAGAAAATATGTAGTAAAATGTGTAAAATAAATATTACATTTCTGTCAACAAAGATTTGTGTCAGCCTGCGAAACATAGGTATTTTGATAGTAGGCTAACATAGCTAATACAGACACATCATGTGTTGCCCTCAATATAAGACTTATATGAGGCTTTTAATATTTTGCGGCTCCAGGCAGATAATTTATTTTTTATTTTTGGTCCAATATGGCTCTTTCAACATTTTGGGTTGCTGACCACTGCATTAGACCAATAAAGGGGATAAGATAAGACTGAATTTGTGTCAGCAATTAGGGTGCGCATGTTAAATGTGTACCAACACAACTGGCCCAAAATGTAATACATACATGTGACAATTGAGTGTTTGGTTATACATCCAAAGTTTACATTTGAAAAGCGACACTAAGAAGACTCTCATTCTCCTTGTAATATGTTTTATTATTTGCGATGTGAATACAGCCATTCCGGACATAGAACGTTTTGTTTGAAATCTATTGGAATAGTATTTGATGTCGATATAAATACTGATACTGATACTACTAGCAGAATCATATTGTTCAAATTGTTCTCAATTGATTTTGAATATAGAACATGTCATGTACATGTATAACCATTAAATATGTCCTAAGTTTGATACATCACGGAACACTTATTCACTGTTCATTGTACAGATTTGTATTACACTCTTACTTAAACTGGCATTGAAGTTGTTGTCATTGTTGCATATAATGTTTGCTGCATTACTACATGCTTTAATCTCGAACACTCATTTTCATTCAGGGCCACATCGCAGTTATGATTGCCCTCAGAGGGCCGCTTGCAACTGTCAATGTACTGTATAAATACAAAAACTTATAACCTCATGATTACTGCCTCATATTAGTACACAATTGCATATGCATTTGGTAACTTGTTTTGAAATCATAAGTGCGTTGTTACAGCTTAGCAGAGCAGTAAACACACATTCATTTATCTGTGGTATTAGTGTTGGCCCTGCGATGAGGTGGCGACTTGTCCAGGGTGTACCCCACCTTCCGCCCGATTGTAGCTGAGATAGGCTCCAGCGACCCCGAAGGGAATAAGCGGTAGAAAATTGATGGATGGATTAGTGTATTCACAGCAGTAAAACTATTAAAAAATATATATATGTTATATTTCTAATATTTATTCCAATAATTTCAGGTCAGTTTGGCATGCCTAATCTTTTTTCTTGGTATATACAGCAACTGACATTAAAAGCTATAAATGTTGTCTGTTTATGGTGGGGCGAGGAAAGCAAGAAAGATTCGCAAATGTAATTTTGTCATGCTTAAATAAAAACTAGTCCTTGTTTATGAGCAATATGTTTACAAAAAAGTCACAAAAAACATGTACAAATTTATTGATAAAGTACATATCAGATACTAAATTAGCTGAGCAAATTTGAATGTCATCCACATTATTCGCATCCAAATTCTGTTTGTGTCTTGCAAGCCATAATCGCCTTCTTTCTTTCTAGACAATCGCTCTGTCCGCACTCTCTGTTTTTTACAAATTTGTGCAGAAACAGTAGGCGTACTGTAGATGTTTTTATCTGTTTGCTCAATTCTGACAGCCACAAAACCACTGCTAAAGTTAACTATTTAGCTTTAGCAGAGATGCTAACAGTCCCTTTCACCGACAATATATTGTTGGGCTTTACCATTGCTGACATTCTGGTTGTTGTTGTTACATGAAAGAAAACACGTGATGTGAAGCACACTGCACCTTTTGTGAGAGAACAGTCCTATGGCATATCTGACAAATTGCTGTTATGTTTGCTCATATTTTTTTAAAAATTAGTTTAACATAGTACTCCGGCTTCGTCCCACCTCCAAAGACATGCACCTGGGGATAGGTTGATTGGCAACACTAAATGGTCCCTAGTGTGTGAATGTTGTCTGTCTATCTGTGTTGGCCCTGCGATGAGGTGGCGACTTGTCCAGGGTGTACTACTACTGCCCGAATGCAGCTGAGATAGGCTCCAGCACCCCCCGCGACCCCAAAAGGAAAAGGCGGTAGAAGATGGATGGATGGATAGATAGTCTTCTGGTGTATTTAATTAGTTTAACCATTTTGGTTTCCATTGTGAAAGAGCAGTAAATGAATTCATATACCTACAATTCATTTTGGTCCTCTGTACTTTTTTGTCCATATGGATGTAAAATGGTCTTAAATTATATTAATTGTGGTCTTAAAAAGTCCTAAATTCGACTTGTTAGAACCTGTAGAGACCCTGATATTCACAGAGAAAGAATAAAATGCTGTTTATTTTGCAGAGCTAAAAAGAATGTGTATATTTGGGGGGAAAAACAACAGTGCTTTGTAAGAAAACATCCTTAGTCAATAGAGAGCTGGTTTTCATGTGCTGAATTTGGCCAGTTTGTGTCGTGTATGGGGCCTTTGTCCTAATGGGTTTGTTTAACTATGTATGACATTGTGTCATTTTGGGTGTGTACTTGTGTTTCTACTGACAGGGTTGTCCCCGCCTCAGTCCAGGTAGCAAAACTTGTAATGTAACACAGCCTCATCCCTGCTATTGACACCATAGCTATTTCATACAAATGACAGACACAACATTATATATACGTTAAGACATGTTTTTAAGACATTATAATCATATTTTCACATTCACATCTGCCACTTTAGACCAAAGTTAAATATGATACATGATTTCAAAGGCCAACATATCTGCTATTAGGGATGCAATGATTTGAAAATTTCATATTATGGTTATTGTAACCATGTACTTATATACACACTGAAATCTTTTGACAACATTTCTTGTTTTTTTTAAATAACTAAAATAGACTCACTGTTAGAAAACCCACTATTTGGCATGTTTGCGTTTCTTATGCGTCACTGTAAGGATGTAATGATATGGAAATTTCACATCACGGTTATTGTGACCAAAACTATCACGGTTATCTTTATCACAGTATTGTTGACTGTGCTTAAAAAGTAGTTATGCACACACAATAAAATATTTGCATTAACTTGATGTGCTTGGTTGAAGAACTTTGATAGTAGTGGTATTGATAAAAATAGTACTAATTTCTCTCACCCGGACTCATAAAACCAAAGTAAAGCAACATGAAAACATCATTCTCCGAATCCTGCCTTACAGTTATAGTGTGCTGAAATGACATTATATTTGTTTTCGTGATTATACAGGGTGTTAAACTTGGGTCGGATCATTTCTGAGAGTCCATTACTCTAGCCTGGTTTGACAACACAATGTCCACTGGCTTTATACGGATAAACACAAACGTCACACAATAAAACAAAGTGGTCATAGCTTTCGAGATTCTTATAATTTAAATTCTTTCAATGTGTAGAATGGGGTGGGTTGAAAAATTACGATGTTCAGAAAGTCGGGGAAGATGTCTCTGTACTCTTTCTACTGTACTCTTTCTACTGTACTCCACTGAGACTTGTGGATCTTGTACGGATCCTTGCATCTAATTACGACTGTTTGCTCTTTTTAACGACGAAGGGACTTCTTATCTAATGACTGACGGTATTTATTCACAGTTTTACAGCCGGTGTAATGTTATTTTCCACTGAATAGTTTGGAAATATTACATGTAGCGGCGAGCGCAATAGTAAATGATGACGTTTGCCCTTCAAAATGTATTCCGGCAACGCACTTCCGGGAAAAATCAGAACCCCTCTATACTTTTGGCCACTGTAAAGCCAGTAATTTTCGAGGAGTCATCTCACACCTCTAAGAAACTCTTCGTTTTACTAAAAAATAATACTTTCTTAATAGAAGAAACATTCCTGCCTTCCTAAAAGCTATAGTTTTAAAAATTATAATATAATTTATAGTTAGGTGTGTAAATATGTTTCTTCTTCCATTTTAATTTGCAAAAGATTATTTTGAAGTTGCTTCACTTCCGGTTTATGTGAGTTCACTTCCTCTTATAGACCCCTCCTTGCTGTATTTCTTTGTGTATAGATCGATCACTTTGTCTACATAAGTTTATATAGGGGTGTCATTTCTTAATGGGAAAAAAATGTTAATTTATCTTGTAATAATTCTCCTCTTTCTGCTGTAAAAATTGTGAATGATCCACATGACAGTCTTGTGGGGAAACTTTGCTTTGATCAGAAAAATAACATAAAAATCCGCAATTATTCCAAAATGATTGTGTGTCTGTCTCCTATGTAATTGCACTCTGGAATAATGTTGTGAATGACATATGCTGGGTGAAAACGTGGTCTCTTCCTAACAGGTTTTTACTTACCAACAAAGTCAAAGAGATATCTTTTAAAATCATTCATCGTTATCACCCTGTAAAGACTGTGATGGTTAGATACAAGAAGGACATTGATGTTACCTGCACCTTATGTAACATGCATCCAGAGACTGTTTACCACCTGTTTTGGACTTGTGAAAGCACTCGATCACCATGGCAGGGCATCCGTCGCTTCATCCTGGACAATATTCATGCCAAATTTGTCATGAAGTGATGTGCTATTTGGATCTACACTGTATGAAAAAAAATTTGAAAAGGAATTTTACCTTTACAACCTCATTATACTATTGGCTAAGTTTTATATTCATAATTGTAAGTTTCTCAATACCCGACCTGTTGTTTGTGCCTTTAAAAAAGAATTAGAACTCTATGTTAAAACACTCTCTACCTCTAACAACCAAAAAGCTGTGAAAACGATGAATTTAAAATTTACTGAACTTGTGTGAGCCTATGGCTTCGCACTAATGTTATATATATATATATATATATATATATATATATATATATATATATATATATATATATATATATATATATATATATATATATATATATATTCTATTTTAGTTACTTTATTGAGTTTACAACCCCCTGGCGCTAATTTGTACTGTTTTTGTACTTAATTTGAATATTATTATTTCTCGATTGTTTGTAAATGTTGCAGTTTATAAATAAAGTTTTTAAAATAAAAAATAAAAAAAAACATTTCTCTTGTAATAATGTTAGCATTTAAGCTAGCGAGCTTGCACTGGTCGGTCCATAAATTAATCGAAATGCAGTTATCAATCATGATTTTTCAAATTTTTTAAACTTAAAACGGTAATGCTAACCCCTGGTAGTTTTACCGTAGTTATCATTAATACCTCTGCGTCACTGATAGTTTTAGTCTTAGTCTTCTTCTTTGTACCAGTACTTTTGCTACAGTTCTCATTCTCATTTCTTTCCAGATTTTGGGAATGAAAAAGTTTAACACCGATTGACGCCACCTGATCCTCCATCACTGTTCCTTGCTGGAAAGATTTTCTTCACTTTTCTCAACATGGCAGCTATGTTTCTACTCTGGCCTTGTCACTGAACTTCATCTTGGACTACCACCATGGAGAGAAAACGCAGGAAGAAATTATTTTAGCTCCTCAGAACATTTTCAGTATGGACTCACTTTTGGAGCTGCGGACCTGATATGGTGATTTCCCTGATCCAGGTTTTAGCCTCTCAGTTGCCATCTGAAACAGCAATCTGGCTGCCTGAGTTTTACTAGCCTATATAGAGCACAAGATGTGTGCAGTTTCACTACGCAAAATGCTCCTACCGTCTGTGTGGGTCTCCATACTTATGGGGCTGCTTGCAGGGTTCCTGCCTGTCGTAGGGGTGGAGCCATTGCCAGAGAGTAAATCTGATTCTGATCACACCTCAAGCTTGGAGTCGCCCAGCTTTAATTACTCCCAACTCACTCTCAAACTGGGGTTCTCATCCAAGGTGGTAGAACATGGTAAGAAATGTCAAACTTTTTATAATTTTTTTCAATTATCCTATAGCCATCTTAAATATCTGGGAAAAAATCCTGATGGGTATTTGTGATGTTTAATTTTCTGTTTCCCTCTGCAACGTTATTTACTTTCGGCATTTTATTTTCAAGCAGAATGTACCATTTAGTATTTAAGTCAATGGATATTACTGAGTAACTTTACACAGTATGTTTTATAAGATACGGTATTCTTAATACTCTATATACTTCTACAATATATTTATTTAAAATAACTAAATAATAAGGTATTACCGATCTATCGGCCACCAATCAATATCGGCCGATTTACGTTAAAAGGATGTGATTGCAATTGCCAATTAATGCGTTTTATTGCCAATCATAAACACTGATTCCCTCTGGCTGACACTGTATCTTTAGTCTCCCGGCTGACAAGCAGCTAGAAACTAATTGTGTCTTCATACACAATATGTAGCCGTGCCTCCAGCTAATAATAATCACTTCCATTACAGCAAATAAACTACAATTATTTGCATCTTAGCTAACATTATCAAGTGCATTTTTACTGGAGGACGAGGCTGAACATATTACACTCAGTGGAAGAGAATAAGGAATTAGTTTGAATGTTGTGTTGATATTGTTAAACTGTCAATAGCACATTGAAACATTTACAGGTAATACGTGTGATTGGTGTTGGCCGAACTCACTCATGGATGATCAGAATCTGCAGCATAAAACCCTGATCAGAACATCCCTACTAAATAAACCTTAATCTGTGTGACTTTATGTTGAAGGACTGCAATGCATACTGTATAAACTGCACCTATGTCATAAAACAATATTCCCCTCTTTTCTCTTCAGAGTACATAGTGGCATTCATTGGGTATTTCTCAGCCAAAGCCCGCAGCCTGTACATAAGCAGTGCTCTACGAAACGCAAACGATGGCGCATTGGAGTGGCATATTGTTCCCAGGGAAAACCCAGCTTCTGACTTCCCCAGTGACTTTGAGCTGGTCCACATCAGACAAGCTTCATCCAGCAATCTGCTGACGTTAGAGGACCATCCCTACATCAAGAGAGTCACTCCACAACACAAAGTGTTCCGTTCCCTAAAATACATTCCTAGTAAGTTATACGTATTGTTTTGTATGTTGGGTGATGGGAAGTGGGACCGAGAATGTCTGTTTGCTCTTCCACTGAGCGAGAATGTGAGTTTGTCTGGTGGGGTTTGCCTGAACAGCAGGCTAAGCCTTGTGCCTGACACAGTATGAAAGACTTCTGTGTCTGCCCCCATTCTTTATACATTTGTTGTATGCATTGAAATGATACTGTGATAATGTAGTGCCGTAGGATTTCTAGTATTAGTTTACAAGTTGCAGTAAACTGCAGTGATTTTAGCATCTTAAGTCTTATTTTAACATCTGAAAAGGGAATGTATGTGGAAGTACTTCACTTTCATTAGTTTGGGGGCAGCAGTAGCTCAGTCTATAAGACCTAGGACTTCAGAACCTTTGTGGATGCAACATAGTGGCTTCTATCCTAATTTAGGTATCATTTTGCATTCTTGTCTCCCCATGTTCCTCATTGACCTGTGATTTTTTTTTCAGCAACCCTCGTGCGACAACCTAACATAGTTAGTATCTTCATGCATTCCCTGGCCAGTAGTGATTGCGCGTGTCCCAAATATTGACCCCAAAGGTGGCGTCGCAATAGAATACGTTTCATATTATTAGTCAGTCTACCCCAGGGCAGCTGTGGCTACAAATGTAGCTTACCACCACCAGGTGTGAATGAATGATGGGTTCCCACTTCTCTGTGAGCGCTTTGAGTATGTAATAATAGAAAAGCGCGATATAAAATCTAATCCATTATTATTATTATTATTATTATATAGGGCTATCTTTAAATAGACGAACGTTCAACGGTTGGATTCGGAGGAGTCTGATTTGACTATCAACCTCAGAGTCAAATTGTTTGATATTGAACCCCCCTTCCCCCTCCGTGAGAGGAAGGCGAGTTAAGTACCTGCTTACGGCTGCTGCACAGGTGCGTCGGGAAGCTAGATCGATTGCGTTCACATGTCTTCTTTAAATATTAGTAAAATATTCTTGTGTGCAGACAAACAGTTTTAGAGAGTAAGAAATAATTCCTATCTGCTTTCAACTTCGACTGTCACAAGAAAACAATCGCTGCTCCCTATAGCTGCTTCCTGGTATGTCACAGAAACAGCTGGCTGTGTTTTGGCTCCCGCATCTCTTATTACTGTATATAAAATCAATTTGTCTGCAAACAAGAATATTTTACTAATAGTGTTGAAAGGGGAACGTAATCGAGGCTCGTTAAAACGCACTGCTGTCAGATTCGAAGCTCGCCATGCTATCGCAAGCCTATTGCCAACCCAATCTTGCCTTCCGCCCGCTGCTAATTGAACAAAGCGTGGACCAGGGCGCACCGCTTCGTCCCGGAGGTGTAGTGCTCCTCTTGCAAAAGTAATGATCTTTACGCTGGTTCACATACAGAAACTTTGACTTTTACCTTCTCTATTTAGTCAAGTTTGATGTCCTCTTGGTGCTGCACCATAACCGAGAAACTCACAAAGTGTGGTTTAACCTTTTTTAGGTGGAAAAAGTAGCAAATCAGATCTTTGTTTTGTTCACTTTAATAAGACTATATTACTTTTATAAATATATGATTATCTTCGAATTTCCACGTCTACTTGGTAGAGCACATCCATCCATCTATCCATCCACTTTCTACCGTGTGTTCCTTTTGGAATTGCGAGGAGGCTGCAGCTGCACTCGGGCAGAAGGCAGGGTACACCCTGGACAAGTTGCCACCTCATAGCAGGGCCAACACAGATAGACAGACAACCATTCACATCCGTGTGACTTTATTGACACTTAGTGACCAGTCCGTATACACTACTACATGTCATCTAGGGATGATGTTTGATAAGAAATTATCGAGTTCGAGCCTATTATCGAATCCTCTTATCGAACCGATTCCTTATAGATTCTCTTATCGAGTCCAGATAGGTTGTTGTATATGGAAAAAAACACACAATATTTGGTTTAACAAAAGCTCACTTTTATTATATAAGAAAACAATTTAATCTAATAAATAAATATTGACTGTTACCCCCCCAAAAAAATAAAATAAAATAAAATAAATAAATAAATATTGACTGTTGTTACCCAAAGTATATTAAGTGGGATTTTTCAGAAAAACAAATGTATACAGTAACACAAAAACAAGCTGTCTCTGTGATCACTATAGGTGTATAAATAATAATATAGTGTTAAATAAAATCAGTCCCTTGGGCACAAAACTGAAAATAATACAGCTCTCCAAAAAGTGCACTTCTGCTGCTATTTGACATAAATAAATAAATGATAAATGGGTTATACTTGTATAGCGCTTTTCTACCTTCAAGGTACCGGTACTCAAAGCGCTTTGACAGTATTTCCATATTCACCCATTCACACACACATTCACACACTGATGGCGGGAGCTGCCATGCAAGGCGCTAACCAGCAGCCATCAGAAGCAAGGGTGAAGTGTCTTGCCCAAGGACACAACGGACGTGACTAGGATGGTAGAAGGTGGGGATTGAACCCCAGTAACCAGCAACCCTCCGATTGCTGGCCCAGCCACTCTACCAACTTCGCCACGCCGCCCATAACTGTTTGTTATGATGCTTTGACATTTTTGCACTTTATTTCTTTATTAAAAGAAAATTCTATGAAGAGAAAAGTTATTTGCAAATGTGGTTACAATGCTAAAAAATGAAAAGTTAAAGCTAAAAAAAGAAATACACTTCATTGAGTTAACATTATTTCTTTATAGGGGGAAAGATGTTATGAGCTAGGGCAGGGGTCGTCAACCCGCGGTTTCGGAGCCGCATGCGGCTCTTTGACCACTCTGATGCGGCTCAGCTGCATACTTGCCGACCCCCCACCCCCGATTTTCCCAGGAGACTTATGGATCTCAGTGCCTCTCCTAGATAACTCCCAGGGAAAATGTAATCCTATTTTCACTCTAATTACTGAATTATGGGAGTGCCCTAATTGCACTGTAGTAATTGTTCTCTATAGCATTTACAAACAGCGTGCCAGCCCGGCCACATGTTGTATGTAGCTTTTACTTGCACACATAGGAGACAGCAAAGCATACCTAGTCATCAGCCACACAGCTTACACTGACGGTAGCCGTATCAAACAACTTTAACACTGTTACGTTACAAATATGCGCCACACTGTGAACCCACACCAAAAAAGAATGAAAAACACATTTCTGGAGAACATCTGCACTGTAACACAACATAAACACAACACAACCAATACCCAGAATCCCATGCAGCCCTAACTCTTCCGGTCTAGATTATACACCCCCGCTACCACCAAATCCCCCCACACATCAACCACCCCCCCCCCACCCCCCACCCCCCTCCGTGCGTTGGTTGAGCGGAAGTGTTAGGGCTGCATGGGATTCTGGGTATTGGTTGTGTTGTGTTTATGTTGTGTTACAGTGCAGATGTTCTCCAGAAATGTGTTTGTCATTCTTTTTTGGTGTGGGTTCAAAGTGTGGCGCATATTTGTAACGTAACAGTGTTAAAGTTGTTTTATAAGGCTACCGTCAGTGTAAGATGTGTGGCTGCTGACCTAGTACGCCTTGCTGTTACTTACGTGAGCAAGCTGAAACTGCATTCAACATGTGGTCGAGCAGGTACACTGTTTGAGCAGGCTGTAGAGGGCGCCAAAAGCAGTGCCATCACGCCCTGATATTCGTGAGTCTCCCGGAAAAAATGAGAGGGTTGGCAAGTATGACGCTATCAAGCGCCATTCATTCAAAACTTGCGGGCCGCACTA
This sequence comes from Entelurus aequoreus, assembly GCF_033978785.1. Taxonomy (NCBI): domain Eukaryota; kingdom Metazoa; phylum Chordata; class Actinopteri; order Syngnathiformes; family Syngnathidae; genus Entelurus; species Entelurus aequoreus. The sequence continues at coordinate 24,345,489 of NC_084754.1, forward strand.
ACATCAAATTTCCACATTAAAGTGCGTGCCGGTGCGTGTGTCTGAGACCCCTGGTTAACATAGCACAAAGCATTTAAGCTTTGTATGCGGTGTTTTTCATTTTAAGTTTAAAAAATTTTTTTGTGGCTCCCATTATTTTCTTTAATTTGTGAAACTTGCCAAAATGGCTCTTTGAGTGGTAAAGGTTGCCGACCCCTGAGCTAGGGAATATAACAACTACACTACCCAGCATGCAACGGGAGTGACGAGCATGCGCGGTAGCCCCGAAAAGTGTTGCATATCGTCACCCGGCAGCTAAGAATGAGCACGCTGTGAAAGTAAACGTCAAGAACTCAGCCAACACGCCTCGTCTGCATTATTTATAATTAGACAGACAACACATATACAGTGTGATTTTGTTTTGTTTACAAGGAAAGAAAAACAAAAGTTAAAAAAGGGAGATGTCATATATGTATGTGCTGCGGTTGCTTTAAGAACGTTGCGACAGCTGCCGTAAAGGAGGTGCGTTGCTATGTTTCCGGTTGGTCGTAAAAGTGTTCTTCATGTGTTTGCTCAAATCTCTCAGTAAAGTTATTCATTGGATTATACCTTTTGTTTTGAACTTTATTACACATTGGAGCGCTTTTTCCCGTCCATTTTTTTCCTGCTTTCGCTATCTGCGCCTAATGACTGAGCTACGTGACGCCATTTCTTGCGATGTCACACGGAGCATTTCTGGTCGGGACGGGATTCGTTCAGAGGGATTCGAATAAAGAACCAACTCTTTTTCTTTACTATAGTGGTCTCGATAACGGGTACCGGTTCTCAAAAAGGGATTCGAGTCCGAGGACTCGGTTCTTTTCTTATCGAACAACCGGGAAAACCGGTTTCGAGTATCATCCCTAATGTCATCATCCGTTTATTTCACTTAAAAATGCCATAGATTTGAATGATTGTTGACTATTGGCAGCCTTATTATTATTATTATTTAATAAAATGAAACCAGAAATATGGATTTAAATTTAATTCAACATGGATAGATGTATAGTAAAATAATACATTTAAAATTTATACACGTGAGTTTTTTACGGTTTTTCTCCCATAATCTAAAAACATGTATGTCAGGTAATTGGAGATAACATTTTCCATAAGTGTGAATGTGAGTGTGATTCGTTGTCTTTCTGGTGCCCGCCCTGTGCACCGCTTCTAACTCAAAAATTGTTTAATGTAATGTCTATAGACAAAATTATATCTCTGCTTTTAACAACTCTTTGCATCTTCTGTCTCCAGCACCTGAAACCGCTGTGCCGCGTAACATCACCCACAGGACGCAGAAATGGCAATCATCACGGACTTTCAGAAGGACCAGTCTGTCACTTTGCTCTACTTTTTGGCATGCAACCGGGCGCCACTCTAGTCGGCGGCTGCTGCGTGCCATCCCCCGTCATGTAGCCCAGATTTTGCAGGCAGACGTACTGTGGCAGATGGGACACACTGGTATGCCTGAAGCGTTTTAAATACACTATATAGACAATATTAGTTGGGCATGTGATCACTGCACATACAGGAAATACGAATGTAACTAAAAAAATATAAATGTGACAATCAGAATATACATATAAACAATGGAAAATATTTATAAAATATAAATAATATAACAACATTCACCTTTCTCGTAAGACTTTCTTCAAGATGTTGGAATGCCTATGATTTGTTTTACTGTTTTTCCAGAAGAATATTTGTGAGGTAGTTAAATTCAAATGTGTTTGATGTGTTTAAAGTCAGGGTTTGGTGCATGGTTTTTTGGTCACAGTTCTAGAATATAAAAGGGTCCTCCACAATTTTTTGTCCTACAGTTGTTTGCCTATAATTATTAAACAATTACTGGCAAGATAAAATATTAAAATTCAGGAGAAATGTTGTTGTATATTCCAACTCCTGATTTGATTGATTGATGAGTGAATAAGTGTGTCTGCATACTTTTGTTTAGAGAGACTTGGCAACCATGTGACACATAAAAATGTAAGGTTATTATTGATGTCTGTGTGCAGGTTCTGGTGTGAAGGTGGCCGTGTTTGATACAGGCCTGAGTGAGAAACACCCCCATTTCAAGAATGTAAAGGAAAGGACTAACTGGACCAATGAGAAGACACTAGATGATGGTTAGTAGGACAAACAAATATACAGTAATGATGGTTTTGATGATGAAGACACATCTACTGTATGTGTTTTAGTATCACAGATTTAATTTTATTATAGTGCGAAAGAAGTGTACAATTTTTTCAAATAGGGATGGTGTGGGAGAGAGACAGATTGAATCTGTCTTTCTTTCTTTCTTACAGGCCTGGGTCATGGAACATTTGTAGCTGGAGTGATAGCCAGTATGAGAGAGTGTCAGGGTTTTGCCCCTGACTCAGAGCTGCACATCTTCAGAGTGTTCACTAACAACCAGGTACAAGGCTTTATAATATAGTTCACATATGATCCTGAAAAAGAGATGGTTAAAAATATCTGTGAATTTCCATATGTAGATATCTTTATGATTGACCATGCAGTTGACAATAGTCATACTAATCATCTTCCACAGCCAAATCAATGAAATCCAATCAAGGATAGTATGTGTTATTTTCTTCTCACCACCCAGGTGTCTTACACTTCATGGTTCCTGGATGCCTTTAACTATGCCATCTTGAAAAAGATTGATGTTCTCAACCTCAGCATTGGTGGCCCCGACTTCATGGATCACCCCTTTGTTGATAAGGTCAGACACTTGCGAGGTCTCACAGTTGTCTGTGGGTTGAAAACATATATCAGTAAAAATAGTCAAGTATTTAAGTAAGTAATAAGTGTTAATTATGTATGCGTTAACAGTACACAAGAGGGCAGTAAAGGTAGTAGTAATATATACAAGTAATTTATTTCTAAATGTACTACATTAAGCACAGCAAACATATCCTAAAGGTTATTAGGAATTATTCAAATTAATTTAGCTCGAAGGATAGAGTATGTCAGTAAGCTGCTATAACATCCATTACCTAGATACCTAAGTGATTAAAAATAGTGTATTGCTGTAGTTCTCCAAGTGCGTGACATTTAAAAAATGTTGTTGGGGAACGTTGCCTCCTTAATGTGTTACCTTTCTGTATTGATTGGCAGGTGTGGGAGCTCACTGCTAACAAAGTGATCATGATCTCTGCTATTGGAAATGATGGACCACTGTATGGGTATGTTTCTCTGCATGTCCATTGAGGGGACAGGGCGACCACCTAATATAATGGTTAGGTAAACACTGAAATTCAACAATAAACATGTTTGTTGAGCTAAAACCCTTAAGTGCCTGAACTACAAAGCACTAAATTGCAAGTGCTAAATAGTGTGGGAAAACTATAACATTGCGTGTAGTTCGTGTACTATTAGTGGGCGTGTTGCAGGTGATCTACTAAGACTGCGTGCGCAAATGATAACATGTACAAGAGTGCAGACCACCACCCTATTTAAATTAGTTTTTGCGTGTACTAAGCAGCTGTCACCATGGAGACAGTCATTTTACGCCACATTCATGTGACGTCCTATCTGTGACGTTTTGCTATGCTTTGAAACATGCAGCAGACAACTATAATATGTGTCACTTTCTATGGGCATTCTATATGATCTATAATGAAACACTTTTTAGCTCTTGGAGACGCAAGCACAAACTGCAAGCGAAAGAAACATTATAATGCATGTTTTTTTCGTACAGGAGATGTTTTAAAACTATGTATATCTCATCACCATATTGTGATAATATATGTCCTATATGACAAAAGGAATGGCATTTAAAGCAGAGACAATGCTTGCTGTGTCCAAATCAGCCCTTAAAGGGGAACTGCACTTTTTGGGGGGATTTTGCCTATTGTTCACAATCATTGAGAGACATGACGACGGATGTATTTTTTTTTTTAATGCACTTTTACCCGTAAATAAACTTGAATTAGTATAACCCATTTTTACAGCGGAGCTAATGGGAGGTCCTCTCTTCTGCCCATAAAACCCAATAAATAACTATCTAAAAACCGCCAATACTCCATTTACATTTCGTGACTTGAGTATTAACCAAGTATTTGTGATATTGTTATTATATGCACTAAGGCATATTAACTATTTATAGCAGCGCTGTGATCATGAGCTTGTGTGCTTATATTAACATCGAGTGGTAAGCTGCTTTTCTCGCTTCCTTGCTTGTGGAAGTTTATTGTAGATCATAAATCATGCCTCTCACCTGCATAGTAGAAGGATGAGGACATTTTCCGACAAGTTGGTACAATTTGACAGCCAATTTAGACCTGTAAATGGCAAGAACAACACGAAAAGACACTTGGTTCCACCCCCTTTTCTTCACATTCTTCAGTCATTCTTCATCTAGACGGGACTATTACAAAATTATATTAATCAGCATTCTAATGACAGCAGACCCTGTACATTAAGTGCTGTTTTATTATGTTTGTTGGCTCTCATGAAGTCTGCAGTTAGTAATAATAATATACCGTAAATAATATCTGCTGTGTAGATTTACTTTAGAGAAGAGAAATGTTGCATACTTCTCTTGTTGCCTTATTTGTATTTGACTTTATTAAATTTTTGAGTAGAATTGTATTGAAAACAGTTTTCTCTAAAGTAAAATAAAACTTTATCAGAGCTGTTTGTATATTTTATGGAGGAATGTAATCAGTCATAGAATTGGCACTCAACGTTATTAAAAATGTATTGATTTTGAATCGAGAACCGTTTGGTATCGAGAATCGGTTCTGAATCAAATTGTTACCCCCAAGAATAGAATAGACTTGAATCAAGTTGTGCCTAAAGATTCCAACCGTATTCTGCTTATACTTAACATGAAGACAGACATGCTAAATGGGTTGTGCTATTTTGCTCATTTAAGAGACACATTCCTCTGAGCACAAACTTAGTAGATAAGCTTTGCGTGTGGTATCAAGTTGCATCTGTTTTAATATATACAAACCTTTCGTAGATAAGGCCCTATATAGGTTAATATAATTCTCATGATGATCACAATACCCAATGCCGGAATGATCAATGCCACATTCTAAACCAGCAGTTTGTGCTTGTCTGTGTAACATCCATCTCTTTTTTTCAGAACCCTTAATAACCCAGCAGACCAAATGGATGTAATTGGAGTCGGTGGGATCGATTTTGAGGACAACATCGCAAGGTTTTCATCCAGAGGCATGACCACCTGGGTGAGTTTCTGCAAAATCACTGATTCCTGATAATCTGAAATAAATAGTTTCAGATTTGAACATTTAATTTGTAGTCTACCAATGAGCTTGTGATGCCTCAGACGTCACCCATGTAATCTACTCTTTACCCCTGATGATTTGGTTTCCTGCAATCTTGTTAGTTCAATGTAGATGCAACATAAGATGTGCAGTATTTTTTTTTGTCATTACCATTGCAAAAAAAATCACTGAAAGGGTTTTTCTCTTTACTGTACTATCTGTCTCATTCTGTGTGCAGGAGCTGCCAGGGGGCTACGGCAGGGTGAAGCCAGACATTGTCACTTATGGTTCTGGTGTTCGGGGGTCAGGGATGAAGGAAGGATGCCGGTCTCTGTCCGGCACTAGTGTGGCCTCTCCTGTGGTGGCTGGAGCTGTCACACTTCTGGCCAGGTGAGGATTTCCTTTTTTGTGTTCATTTCAGCCTTGATTTCTTCATGGAAGCCCAGTTCAAAGAAATGTCTCTTCAATGACAACCTGATTACAAACAAATGATTAAAAATGTAAGGATTAACATTAAACAATTCAAAAGGTGCATCATAAACTGCCATCTAGACAGATTAAGCTTGACAAGACCAAAAACGTACTGTTAAGGCATGATTGGAGTGACTCAAGAAAAAAACACATGAAGGTCCTGGAATGTCCAAACCCATCTACGGACACAATTGCATTAAAAAAATCTTTGGGGGTAGCTGAAACTTAAAGTTGCCAAACTACTGTCTCAAAAACGTTTGCCTGGGGATAAAACTGTTATGTAATTCAATCCATAAATGAATCCCTAAACCTTGTTCATTGTTTTTTGTTTGTTTATGTATTTGTAATGGGGTAAACTTACATAATAATTGGGAGATCAAATACATATTTCCCACTGTGTGTAATAGTGTCTTCCACTAAGTAATGTGAAAGATTCTGGTGTCAGTTGTTAATGATCTAGCGTGTGATGTAACACCCAACGCTCTAGTGATTAACACTTGCACTGATATAGGAGCCCGTTAATTTTTCATTTTTAACATAACATAACATACCTTGAATCTGACACCATATGAGTTTATTTGTACACTGACCCTACTCCGCCTCATCTTCCTCCAGCACTGTGCTGAATCGGAAGTTGGTGAACCCAGCCTCCATGAAACAGGCTCTGATTGCCTCGGCCCGCAGGCTGCCAGGGGTCAATATGTTTGAGCAGGGCCATGGGAAACTGGACCTGATCAGAGCTTACCAGATCCTTAACAGCTACAGACCTCAGGCCAGGTAAGGCCTGTGGGCTTATTACTACATACACTGACTGCACATACATCACACTTGGCAATCTGTGTTGTGCTTGGGCACACTTAATACCCAAAGTCCAGTTAGTTTGACCAGTGTGTGTGTGCGTGCTCTTATCTACAGTCGTGGTCAAAAGTTTACATACACTTGTAAAGAACATAAAGTCATGGCTGTCTTGAGTTTCCAATAATTTCTCCAACTCTTTTTTTTTTTTTATAGAGTGATTGGAGCACATACTTGTTTGTCACAAAAAACATTCATGAAGTTTGGTTCTTTTATAAGTTTATTAATGGGTCTACTGAAAATGTGACCAAATCTGCTGGGTCAAAAGTATACATACAAAGATGTTAATATTTGGTTACATGTCCCCTGGCAAGTTTCACTGCAATAAGGCGCTTCTGGCGAGCTTCTGGTTGAATTTTTGACCACTCCTCTTGACAAAATTGGTGCAGTTCAGCTAAATTTGTTGGTTTTCTGACATGGACTTGTTTCTTCTGCATTGTCCACATGTTCTCAATGGGGTTTAAGTCAGGACTTTGAGAAGGCCATTCTAAAACCTTAATTCTAGCCTGATTTAGCCATTCCTTTACCACTTTTGACGTGTGTTTGGGGTCATTGTCCTGTTGGAACACCCAACTGCGCCCAAGACCCAACCTCCGGGCTGATGATTTTAGGTTGTTCTGAAGAATTTTGAGGTAATCCTCCTTTTTCATTGTCCCATTTGCTCTCTGTAAAGCACCAATTCCATTGGCAGCAAAACAGGCCCAGAGCATAATACTACCACCACCATGCTTGACGGTAGCCGTGGTGTTTCTGGATTAAAGGTCTCACCTTTTCTCTTCCAAACATATTGCTGGGTATTGTGGCTAAACAGCTCAAATTTTGTTTCATCTGACCACTGAACTTTTCTCCAGAAGGTCCATGTGATCAGCAGCAAACTTTAGACAAGCCTTAAGGTGTTGCTTCTGGAGCAAGGGTTTTCCTTCTTGCACGGTAGCCCCTCAGTCCATGGCGATACAAAACACGCTTAACTGTGGGCACTGACACCTGTGTTCCAGCAGCTTCCAATTTATTGCAGACCTGCTTTTTGGTGGTTCTCGGTTGACTCTTGATCATCCTGACCAATTTTCTCTCAGCAGCAGATGATAGCTTGCGTTTTCTTCCTGATTGTGACATGGACAAAACTGTGCCATACACTTTATACTTACGAACAATTGTCTGCACAGTTGCTCTTGGGACTTTAAGCTGCTTTGAAATGGCTCCAAGTGACTTTCCTGACTTGTTCAAGTCAACGATTCGTTTTTTCAGATCTGTGCTGAGTTCCTTTGACTTTCCCAATGTCGCGTTTGTAACTGAGTGTAATGACTGCATCACATGAGCTCTATGTGAATGGTCTCAGGGTAGGGCTGGGCGATATGGCCTTTTATTAATATCTCGATATTTTTATGCCATGTCACGATACACGATACATATCTCAATATTTTGCCTTAACCTTGAATGAACACTTGATGCATATAATAACAGCAGAATGATGATTCTATGTGTCTACATTAAAACATTCTTGTTCATACTTCATTAATATATGCTTATTTTAAACTTTCATGCAGAGAGGGATATCACAACTAAGTCAATTTACCAAAACTGTATTTATTAAACAGTTATTAAGCAGTGGCACAAACATTCATGTCATTTCCAAAACAGAAAGTGCAAGATTGTCAGAGGCATTTTAAAACAATCTATGAGTGCACTGTTGTGCATGATGTCACTAAGATGACATATCAAAACAACACTAAATTAAAGTGCACTTTTTGTACAGAACGCCACTACAATAGTTTAAAACAAATAAAATGCACTTTTGTACATGATGTCACACAAGATATTTCAATAAGTGTCAAATAAAAATGAGCTGTATAATAGGAAATCAAATAGTGTATGTCCTTCGCTATGTGGTAGGTTACTGCGGACTAGGGCTGCAACTAACGATTCATTTGATAATCGATTAATCTGTCGATTATAAATTCGATTAATCGATTAATAATTGGATAAAAGAGACAAACTACATTTCTATCCTTTCCAGTATTTTATTGAAAAAAAAAACAGCATACTGGCACCATGTTGTGGACATTGGGGGTGCAGCATACACCAATAATAACACAGAAATGTAACTAATCAGAACTGAATCAGATATTGTACACGTTTCTGTTGTGAATAATAAAGGATTCATTTTAGGCTGCCTCTGAATAATAGCATGAAATATTCCAGCACCTTCATAACGTTTAGTTATACTAAAGCGTCACTCAAATCTAAATATATTTATATAGCTTTATCAGCCCGGCTACATTGATCCATTATGAAACCAACCTGAGATATTTCTGTCCGTTACGTTTATTTCGAAATTGGTAACCGTGCGTTTTCTCTCTCAAAACGGAGTCAAATGTGCCGGAGACACAATATCAGCCCCGCGTTGCAACAAAGGCATAACTTTAACGTTACTCACAAAAAAGCTGAACTCATGAATGCTTGTTGCCACTATGGACTTAAAAAGTTACGTACTGTGAGTTCTTCCCTTCATCCATGGCTCCAACATGTTTCTTCTTCAGGTGCTCCTGAAGCAATGTTGTACTTCCGTGCCATTTTGCAGGAAACGGTCTTCTTTGAAGTTGTCAGAAAAATTGTATTTAAATTATCAAAAAACTTTCCATTGTGAGTTTCCAATGAACAGACAAGAAGCTGTCTCTGCTGCACCAAGCCAACTGCTCGGAAGATTCCGCTGTGTACGATGGGATCAGACGGGAGGGGTCATCCATTGTCCTCAAAAACCTGCCAAAGCTGAATCCACGACAAGCCCAAGCCCGAGGGATCTTCTTCTTTTGTCTTCTAATGTGACCGAAAACAAGGACTGTTTACATACTACCCATTCCTGTTGAGACAGGTGTTGTTGCGTAAACATTGAACATCTAAATAAAAGAGAGGACGAAAACCTTCTTCGTCAGAGCGTGGTGCAAGACTGTACAGAGAAGTACAGTGGCCATGTCTCTCCTCAATTGAGTCCAAATTTAATTCTGTCTCTGTTTGATTCCTTGCCTTTTGTCTTGTTTAATAGATGTCATCAGTGTTTGAACCTGACATCAAATTGGTCCTTCGAGCCGGATCCAATACGTTTTGACGATTCCAGCAAGAGTGAGTGAAACCAGAAAGACCATGGCAACCAAATCCTGATTGAGGAACTGCTTTTCTTCATTTTGGCTGGAATTTGAAAAACTGACGGAAGTCCGAGGACAAGAGGAAGTAACGCAGAGAGCAGTAAATACGTTTTAAGAGAAAGAAACGACTAAGAAAAAGCGTGTGACTGAGGGTTACGACGCATATACAAACCCTGTAAATCCTAGGCTCTAACAGGTAAAAAGGCCAATACTGCAGGATGTCGGGGTCCGCGAAAACAGGAATACCCGAAATATTTGAAACACTAAATTCTAAAATTCGAAATAAGATAAGCTAAAACTGAAGAGGAAGAGGCCAAAATACTGCAGGTAAACGGGACCTCGAAAACTGGAACATCCGTAATCCATAAAACAACATACTGGGGGAGGCGGAGCCTACATTCATTTGAAATATCTCAAAGCCATTATCTGAGGGCGACGGCGTCCAAGCAGACCTAAAAAGGTCTATTCAGAAAAAAACTGAATTTTTGTCCGTAAACAACAATAACCTGGAGGGGGTCGGACTCCTACATGAAACATTGAAAATTTTCCGAATACCATAACACTGAAAAGTATGCATGAACGTCAGAGTGTGTGGGAGTAATCGCCATTAGGCTATCACTCCATATTAAAGTTGTGAGAAGTAAATAGTGGGTTACTGTGGAAGCTTTAGGCAAGACACCTCTAATGGGGAATCATCTCCAATAGAAGCGTCGTGTACCACTGTAATAATTTAAACCACTATCTTACAACAAAGAGAAAAGTACTCCTTATAAGTTCGGCTCTGTAGGGGACGACGGATTACTCCAAATTCTCAAAATGGAAAGAGGGACACAAAAAAACGCAGACCTGATATGGTCTATTACGGGGGTCGGCAACCCAAAATGTTGAAAGAGCCATACTGGACCAAAAATACAAAAACAAATCTGTCTGGAGCCGCAAAAAAATAAAAGCCATATTACATGTGTCATGAGATATACATTTAATTAAGAGGACTTAAAGGAAACTAAATGACCTCAAATATAGCTACAAATGAGGCATAATGATGTAATATGTACATATCGCTAGCCTAAATAGCATGTTAGCATCGATTAGCTTGCAGTCATGCAGTGACCAAATATGTCTGATTAGCACTCCACACAAGTCAATAACATCAACAAAACTCACCTTTGTGCACTCATGCACAACGTTAAAAGTGTGGTGGACAAAATGAGACCGAAAAAGAAGTGGCATAAAACACGTCCTAGAAAGTCGGAGAAAGTTATACAAGTAAACAAACTATACGGTGAGTTCAAGGACCGCCAAAATTAGTAGGACAAAACGGCGCTCGCCGAATACTCAAATCAGTGAAGCATGTTTAATATAAACAGTGTGATTTATAACAATTAGGGAGGTTTGTGTCATGTTTGTCCTCCTACAGAAACCATACTAAAACAAAAAAATAGATTTTTTTCCCCTCATCTTTTTCCATTCTTCATACATTTTTGAAAAATCTCCAGAGAGCCACTAGGGCGGCGCTAAAGAGCCGCATGCGGCTCTAGAGCCGCGGGTTGCCGACCCCTGGTCTATTAGAATCTATTGTAACCAAAATAGGAGACATCCAAATCTCCAAAGACCACACGAAAAGACAAAGAAATTGATCAGAGGGATGATGAAGACATACTAAATTATGAGGACTTAAGTAAACAAACAGCGAGTAAATCAAAGATAATAATATAAATATAGGCTAAAGAAATCACATTTTTGTGTGACACCGGAGCATGTAAAGTTAAAGAAGTTAAAGTGCCAATGATTGTCACACACACACTACGTGTGGCGAAATTATTCTCTGCATTTGACCCATCACCCATGATCACACGCTGGGGGGTGAGGGGAGCATGTAGAGAATAAAATGACTGCTAGGTTTAGCAATAGTATCAGATCATGAAGGAGGAATGAAAAATAGATGGTAAAATTGAGATTGAGTGTGGAGAGAGAGAGAGAGAGAGAGAGAGAGAGAGAGAGAGAGAGAGAGAGAGAGAGAGAGAGAGAGAGAGAGAAATAAAATAGGAAAAATCTCAAAGTGCTAAAATGAGATAAAAGTAAAAAATAGATGAAGAAATGGGAAAAAATCAATAAGAACAATTATTGCAAAATGGAATAAACTAATGCTTACGACAGAGATAATGGGGGGTATTGAAATAAGATATGAAGGAAATGTAGACTGAAGATATACATGTATGTTTGGATATATAAAGAGCGCTTTTATATATAAAAATATATATATGTATAATTAAATAATGGAACAAATAAAAACCTAGATTAATAACTATAATAAGAGTTGATATGTATAGCATGATAAAGTGGGTTACATGTTCATTAACTGAGGAAAAAGGAGAAGAAAAAAAGGGGGGAAAAAAAGAGAAAAGCTCAAGTGTTGCTGACACACACCACCTTGTGTGTGTGTGGGAATTGGGGGAGGTGTGAAAATGAATTTATTACATGAAAGTTTAAAGTAGGTTTAACTTTGAAGTGTAGTATAACATTCTTAGGTTGGATTATGTTTCAGACATTTGCAACACCATACATCTGAGTGTTGAGCTAAAATAAGATGATGACATAACATAGAATAAATAAGGAGGTATGGCAATCAGGAAAACTATCAGCTAGCGATAGACAACTGTTTGCTTTGAATATTGGTGAATAATAATTGCAAATAAAAAATATAAACAATGGGAAGAATGTAAATTCAGAGTGTAAAAGTATAGATTAAGTGGCGTATGGACATTTTAGTGAGTTTAAAACGTTACTTAAAAAATACATAAAGTAAGATGTATAACATTTGAATTAGGAGAAAAATAACATTAGCGTTATTAAATAATCTACATAGTGAAAGACACAAAATAAGCAAAATAAAAGTTCAATTATGCAAAAGAGAAGTAAAGGATCTAGGACGTTCTCTAAACAGAGATGGACGCACTATTGTGGAAAATAGAAAAACAAAGTACGACAAGTACAAAAACCACAAACAAAGAAGCAAATTAGGTAATTTTTAGGATTAACCAATTATTGTAGAAGTTGGATACCAAATTATGATGAAATAGTAGCTCTTTTAAGTAAATTAATGAAAAATGTAATCATCTGTAGAGTGGAATTCAGAAGCTCAAGCAGCATTCTGTGAAATAAAAATAGAACAGAATGTGCGATTGTTACAGTAACGAAAGTTTTGAATTCTATCAAATGACCATCAAATTGCTGAATGCAAGCGGCAGAACTAGAAGCATTAATAGAAGCATGTAAAGTAATGAAAGATCAAAAGGTCACAATATATATAAATATAGCCAAATATAGGAATGATAAAGTTTTATTCGTATAAAAAAGAAAGAGAAAAAGAAAGAATGGAAGCAGTACAGCTACCAGCTAAAATAGCAATATGCAAATGTGGAGCACACACCAAAGGAACAGACACAGTATCAATAGGAAATGTGTTTGCTGACAAAACAGCAAAACAAGCATTGTCCTGAGGTTCCATGCACATCTAAACAAAGGCAAAATAATGCATATTGGATGATAAACAGTTTGAAAAATGCATGTAAAAAGAAAAATAGACTTTATAAGGATTTTATCAAATCAAGAACAGAGAATGCTGAAAAACCTTATAAGAACTACAAAAACAAGTTGACCAATATATTGAGACAAGCAAAAAGGGAATATTACAGAAGAAGGTTGTATAAAAATTAAAATAACATAAAGGCTACATGGAATATTTTGAATAAAGCAATAGGGAATAGGAAAAGGCGAACAGAATTACCTAGATATTTAAAGATAATATGTTAATTGAAAACAAAGATGAAATTGTCAATGCATTAAATCAATTCTTTGTAAATGTAGGACCTAGCTTAGTAAACGAAATACCAAGAGCTAATGATAAATCAGGGGATGTCTGGAAAAGGGAATATAGGGTTATGCAGTTAATGTTTCTTGGTGAGATGACTTGAAAATCTTAGCCGATAATATTAAAAAGGAAATGGATAAAATAAAATTGTGGTTTGATGTAAATAAATGATCTTTAAACTTGGAAAAGACTAAATTTATAGTATTCAGTAATAAAAGAAAGATAGAAGTTAGTTTATGCATAAACAATGTGAAAAGTGAGAAGTTTTCTGAAATCAGATTTCTTGGGGTCATCTTAGATGAAAAGTTGACATGGGAAGCTCATATATTGCATGTGAAAAATAAGGTATCTAAAAGCCTATTTATTTTGAACAAGGTTAAATAATACAATGAGAATGTAATATTGCTCAATTATTCTATCTTATTTCAATGATTGTGCAGAAATATGGGGAAATACATATCACAGCAACATAATGCCTTTATTTCTTTCGCAGAAAAGAGCAATTCGTATAATTTTTACAGTATGATATAAAGACCACACAAATGCACTCTTCATTAAGTCAGGATTATTAAAACTAAAAGACAATGTAGAATAGCATACTCTATTAGTGATGTTCAAAGCTAGAAATAAAGTTCTTCCGAAGGACTTACAAAAGTTACTTGTGTTCACATCTGAGGATGAGAACCACAGAAGGCCGTATGATTTTAAACTAAATAAGAGTGCCAACACATTTGAAGCAAATGTGCCTGTCTGTTGCTGGTGTGAAAGCATATAATTCTCTAGACAAAGACTTAAAAAGCTGCAAGAATATTTTTGAATTTAAAAAGAGTTACAAAAAGAGACAACTGGCATTATATCAAACTGATTTTTGATTGTGATTGGACGTGTCATTTTGAAAATGCTTAAACGAAAATTAAAAGTATTTTGGAGTCAGGGTGTTGGTAGAGGTAATAGTGATAAAGTCATCTAAAATAATTTGTGTTAAAAAAGGGTCAGATAAATATAAGAATAGTATTCTTCCACCTATTCCTTTCTGAACATGGAAATGTATAAAATAAAAAAAAACAATGAAAGTGTCAATTGTATATGGCTTGTAAATATGCATTTTCATGAAAGGAATACAAATAAATGATGAGAATGATGATGAACAAAGAAGACATCTATGTATGTCCAGACAATAAACCAATCTTACAAAGAAAAATCGGTATAAGTGAGCAGCAATATTGAGCCAAGGTTGAACGCATGGCTCAACAGGAGGGATATGAATATCGTCATACAGAAGTACTATACTTCCTATAGTTTAATTCGTATAAAAAAATAAAATAAAAATAAAAATTTCGTATACGACATCTAGGCTTGGATTTTAATTAAACTAAATAAGAGTGAAGGAGAACATTATTGTCTGGTCATAGTAGATGCATTTTCAAAGTGGGTAGAAATATTTCCTAAAGGAAAAGCAGATGTGCTAACAGTAGCAAAAGCATTATGCAAAGAGATAATATCAAGATATGATATAACTAAATCCATACAGTAACAATGGACCTTATTTTGTAAATCAATTGATCAAGAAAATAGAATCATTATTCCACATTGATAGCAAAAATCACTGTGCTTATCATCCACAAAGCGCAGGATTAGTGGAAAGGACAAACGGGAATAAAAAGACAGACTAAAGAAATGTATGGAAAAAACAAAACGTCCATGAACAATGTATAGATTTATTAAAAATGTACAGTACATGAACATTACAAGTACAACAAGACTCAGACCATTTGAAATAATATTTGAAAGACCTTATCAGCTACCAAAATTTTGAAAAATCAATGAAAAGGAAACATGAGCATTCTCCAAGGGGGGAGAGATTGTAAATAACTTAAAAAGCAGTAACGATAGTGGAAAGACCAAGCTGAGTCCACTTAGCACATGGTAAAAAGGTCACATAATGGGAAAAGTATTTGGGATTGTATTTACATTGTAAAAATGTCATATAATGAAAAAAGTATTTGGGGTTGTAGTTGTGTTATCAAAGGGACATGTTAACTAGCACACTACAAATTCCACTGTGACAAGTTGTAAGCATACCATTTGATGGTGTGTCAAAGTTTGATAATAATTGGTTCCTGTTTTGGTAATTAATTTGTTCCTTATGGCGGAGCAAGTGGAAAAGGCTACAAAAACTGATTGTGTTGTATGTATAAGCCCAGAAAATTACTCAAAATGAGTCAAAAAAGTTGAATTGAAGTAATGAGCAAAACAAAATTGACCTTGTAGCTAAAGAAACAAAGCAGAAACCAATATTTGATAAATATGTGAAAAAAGCTAATTATACCTGCATTAACATGCAAGGCTCTGTACAACAGTTAGGAGACGTATCATCAGATAACTGCATACACATAGTAAATGTATCAATATTTGTACAAGAATTGTTAACACGCCTGAACAGTTTGATATCTGAACATTGGAAAATAACTAGACATGATGTAAACTGGCAAAGTGTTGTAGATCCAACCTATATTAATGGGTGTCCAAAGAAGTATATCTGACGACTATAAATTGGTAAATCAAGTTGCAGCTGGATTTGAATCATGCGTCTACTGGTGGTGTACGATTAACAGGAATGTTGACAGAATAAGCTACGTCCACTACAACGTACAGAGATTGTAAAATTACACAGGCCAAGACTTGAACCCGCCGCCACCTGCCTTATGGCTTTTCAAAACCGTATGACGCTAAACATGGCGGAAAAGGGCGTGTGCGCAATATTTGGTGAACAGTGTTGCATGTTCGTACCAAACTGCACTGATGCAGAAAGTAGCCTGACCAAAGCACTGGAAGGCCTGCACGCCCTTAACGGTAAACTGAAAGAGCATTCAGGCATAGATACATCTATGTAGGAGGGGTGGTTGGACGTGTTTGGCAAATACAAGTCTTTGGTATCTGGTAACTATGGCCGTGTTCAGCAATACTGATGTTGTGTGGATGTTGTTGTTTTCCCTGTCTGTGTTCTCTGTTTAACCGTCTGATTACCACAGCGATTAATTAGCCCAGCAGATGATAAAGCTGTTCAGATGTACTTCCTAGTGGACGACAAGGAAGCTGAATCTGAAGACAAGGATACCTACCAGGATGGTGTTCCTGATTTATTTCCAGAAATGTCATAATTATGAGGAAAAAATTGATGCTAAATTCTGAGTGTAAACATAACTTTGTCGTAGGAAAATATAAGCATTAACTGAAAATTGCAAGAAGAAGTTATTGGGGATAAGAAGATTATGGAGAAGTTCATTGATAAACAGGAGGGAAATGTCAGAAAAATTGGATTTAAATTATCAAAAAACTTTCCATTGTGAGTTTCCAATGAAAAGAAAAGAAGCTGTCTCTGCTGCACCAAGCCAGCTGCTCGGAAGATTCCGCTGTGTACGATGGAATCAGACGGGAGGGGTCATCCATTGTCCTCCAAAACCTGCCAAAGCTGAATCCACGACAAGCCCAAGCCCGAGGGATCTTCTTCTTTTGTCTTCTAATGTGACCGAAAACAAGGACTGTTTACATACTACCCATTCCTGTTGAGACAGGTGTTGTTGCGTAAACATTGAACATCTAAAAAAAAGAGAGGACGAAAACCTTCTTCGTCAGAGCGTGGTGCAAGACTGTACAGAGAAGTACAGTGGCCATGTCTCTCCTCAATTGAGTCCAAATTTAATTCTGTCTCTGTTTGATTCCTTGCCTTTTGTCTTGTTTAATAGATGTCATCAGTGTTTGAACCTGACAGAAGTCTTTAAAGTAAAGTGTTCCCACACTTTTGACGACTTAGGTCGTACACTTTTCTCCATTGAAGCAATAACCTCAAGATGTTTCTCCGCTAAACTATCGGTAGTGTTTTCCTGCGCCATTTTTTGAATTTTTCCAGCAAAGGAGACGGCGTCGTCACGTGAGCTGCACATGACACATCATTGGCTAGCTTACGCCACCTCATGAGACGTAGCCTAACCGCCGCCCTGGCGCTGTTTTGTACTTATTTTGATTATTGTTTCTCAGCTGTTTGTAAATATTGCAGTTTATAAATAAAGGTTTATAAAAATAAAAATAACCAAAAAAAAAAAAAGACTCTGCGCATAGCATAGTTCCAACGAATCGATGACTAAATTAATCGGCAACTATTTTGGTAATCGATTTTAATCGATTTAATCGATTAGTTGTTGCAGCCCTACTGCGGACCTTATCTCCTTCTGTTGTGGACTATTTTTTTCATACGGTGTTGAACTGGAAATAGTTGCTTCGGCATTTTGTTGGTGTGGCACCGAACAGAGATATTGACATGCGGAGTTTCAAGCACTCCTTATTCTCTAGCGGGTGACTTTTCAAATGATGCTACACATTAGCAGTGGTGCTACTTTTTGTAGCAACGCTTTTGCCGCATAATTGTTCGACATCTTCCCGCTTGTAGCCAAACCACCGCTAGACGATGAACCTCGTGCTGTTTTTCTCGGGAATTCATTCTTCCTTCATTTGTTACCAGATTCGCACCTTCTCTCTCTCGTATTACCACCCGCACCGTTAGCATCACAGCTAATGTTACCATGTCCCTACCTGTCTGCTCCGCGAGAGTGTGTGATGTTGCACATGTGATGTATGTAAGAAGGTGCGCTTGTTTTAAGTCTCTGTGAGAAGGAGAGACCAGAAAGAGTGGGAAACGCATGCAGTTTAATGCCCGCAGCTAAAAGCAACTGCGTGAGAACGTATACTCGAATATCACGAGTCAAATGTGACACACACATTTTCTATATCGCACAGAGACAAACCCGCGATATATCGAGTATATCGATATATCGCCCAGCCCTAGCTCAGGGAAGTCAACAGGTGTCGTCAATCAATCATTTACATGAAGTTAAGAGGCCATTCCATGAAGCTAACTTGATTTAATTGTAACTTTTCTACATCACCAAAATTGATAATGTATGTTGCTGTATGTATACTTTTGACCCAGCAGATTTAGTCACATTTTCAGTAGACCCACAATAAATTAATAAAAGAACCAAACTTAATGAGTGTATTTTGTGACAAACAAGTATGTCTATCACAAAAAAATAAGTGGTAGAAAATGGATGGATGTATACTATACACATATATATATATATACTGTATATATATACACACACACACACACACATCTACAAACAATAACAGTTCCTTGTCTTCTGGAAGTCTTTCTCCTAGCTACATCGACCTGACAGAGTGTCCATACATGTGGCCTTACTGTTCTCAGCCCATTTACTATGGAGGAATGCCCACCATCGTTAATGTCACTATTCTTAATGGCATGGCAGTCACCGGCAGGATTGTGGACAAGGTGAACACAATCATCACTCTTCACTCACAATCATCTAATTTACATTCACTGCCATTTAAGTGACTGTTTAAGAAGCCAAATGGACTAGTTTCTTCATTATCTGGGTTTGCTTAATGATATTGTCTCTCTCATTCAGCCTATTTGGCAGCCCTACCTTCCTCAGAATGGAGACCATATCGACGTGGCAGTCTCGTACTCACCAGTGTTATGGCCGTGGGCTGGCTACCTGGCTGTGTCTATCTCTGTTGCCAAGAAAGCAGCATCATGGGAAGGGATTGCCCAAGGTCATGTAGTGGTGACAGTGGCATCACCGGCAGAGAATGATGTAAGTTTGTGCAAAATTACATCTTTTTGTAATTCATACACCTAATGTTCCTGTCAATCTGCTAGTAGAAATGTAAAAGCAATGCCTGTCATGTAGCTGTATTAATATCTACCTATCACTTTTTATCAGTCTGAAGTGGAAGGAGAACTGACCTCAACAGTGAAACTGCCCATCAAAGTGAAGATTGTCCCAACACCTCCACGCAGTAAGAGGGTTCTGTGGGACCAGTACCACAACCTGCGTTACCCCCCAGGCTACTTTCCCAGAGATAACCTTCGCATGAAGAATGACCCACTTGACTGGTACGTGTCTGCTAATTTAGTTGGTACCTGTGTAATGCAGCCTTGTAAGGTGCTGTTCAATATATTTCCAGGAATGGTGACCACATTCACACAAACTTCAGAGACATGTACCAGCACCTCAGAAGCATGGGATACTTTGTTGAAGTGTTAGGAGCACCAATCACCTGTTTTGATGCCAGCCAGTATGGTATGAATGCAGATCATCAACACCGTTTGGGTAAAAGTTACAAAAAGACAAAAGTACATTGACTTTTGTCCATGTAGGCACATTGCTGATGGTCGACAGCGAGGAGGAGTATTTTCCTGAAGAGATCACCAAGCTGAGGAGGGATATTGACAATGGGCTTTCACTCATCATCTTCAGCGACTGGTACAACACCTCTGTCATGAGGAAGGTCAAATTCTACGATGAAAACACCAGGTACTTTCTACTTTCTGTGTATTGCTGATTGTCTCTAGAAGTGTTTCGCAAAAGCATTATAGAAACACTTTTTTCGCATTTAGAAGTCACTTAAACACTGAACTGGCCGGGCGCCAATGCATGACAACTAGGGCAGACAGGCTCGGAGAGAAGCACATGCCCGATCAATGTCGAGTGGGCAATAAGGACGTTACATTTGAGCGATCACCCGCTGCCTTCGTCTTCTATTGACATCACGGCAACAGCGGGGGCTGCATTATCTTACACAAAGTGGAGAATTATGGCTCATGATGCAAAACACTCTTAAATGGAAAATACCTACAAGTCGCGAATGTATTTTGCCGAAATTTGAGAAATATTGCTTTTATTTTGGAAACACAGCTTCTGCCTGTAGCATTGTGAACACTGGAATACAATATTTGTAGTGAATAATAATGGTTCTCTTCAAGAGTCTTGTACTTTGTATTCTTACACAGTTCACGTATCAGTTTAGTAAGATTAGCTGCACTGCTCACATTTTGTAATAGCTGCAAAATGTCCTATATTGTCAGATTTTGAGCTACTCGTGCAGAGCGAACATTTACTCACATCTCCTTGCTGCACCATTCATTGCCTTTCTGGTATTTAAGGGATTACACACAGTTTAAAAATAGCATCCCCAGCTTTAAAGGGATATACTTAGTAATCCAGATTTGGTTGAATGGCATTGGCGACTCATTCAAGAGCTGAGCTATTCTTTAGAGATGCATTTTCTAGCAATATCAACCATACTAACCTTGTAAAACTTGTTCCATAAAATTAGAGCTGCCAAAAATAACGAGTTAATTCATGTGATCTAACAAAAAATGTGCATTAATCATACAGTGCAGTGGTTCTCAAACTTTTTTGACTAATAACCACCTCAGAAAACACTTGGCTTTACTAGTACAAACATAATGACCAAAATAAACTACACTAGTGTAAATTCATTAAAAACAAGGCAGAGGTTTTATATAACAAGTACATTTAATATTTTTGGCCTGTGTAACCAACGGCGCAGGGTCTTATACAGGCAGTGATCAGATCAATGCATACGTCAGTTTAAAGATGAGAGCGGAGATTCCAGCGATTGTGCTCGCTCGCAAATTTCACTCAGACGGGACTTTAGGTAATACCGTTACCAAGATTTAAGCAAATAAATGACGTGCATTCAAGTAAAACCCTTAAAAAATGTTCCTGTCAGATATTTTGAAGATACAATTACATTTGCTCACAAGAAGTAATAACCTGTTCATCCAAAAGCGTGATTAATCTGATTAAAAAACGTAATCGTTTGACAGCAAGAGGGCTGCAGCTATTGATTATTTTAGGAATCAAGTTATCTGTCAATTAATTGTTTTTGAAAATCGAGTAATCGAATAAAACAGACTGAATGGGACCTTTAGGGATATTAGCAACATATGACGGATAAAATGCCAATAACATTGAAATTGCACTTTTACAACGGGAGTCCATCCATCCATCCATTTCCTACCGCTTGTGCCTTTTGGGGTCGCGGGGAGTGCTGGAGCCTATCTCAGCTGCATTCGGGTGGAAGGCGGGGTACACCCTGGACAAATCGCCACCTCATCGCAGGGCCAACACAGATACAGACAATATTCACACACTAGTATCACATATTACTTTTATTTAAAAATAATAATTTAAAAAGTAAACAAAAACAGTGTGACCAGATGGACATGAACAAGGTAAAATATAACTAACAATCAATCAATCAATCAATTCCTTTATTGTCATTGTCATAATAACACTTAAGTCATACATGTCAACGAGATTTTGTTTGAGCTTTTTCTAGCGGCATAGAAACTGCATTGAAGTGCAGGTTGACCATAGTTTACAGTTTAGCATTGTCAAGAAGATTGCGAATAGAGGGGAGTGGGGGTGGGAACAGTCAGATGTCTGATGGGTGTTACCTTGATGTTGCAGCAATGCAATGTCCAGAGCATAATTATTGAGGTGGTGAAGAGTGAGGTAATAAGATGGTCCGGGGCAGCAAAGGGGCAGGCTGTTCATTTAGCAGTCTCACAAAGAACCAAACCAAACAAAAATACACTGATAAAGTATGATAAATTGAGTTGTTATCATCAACAAATTTTAATAATAATAATACACACACAAAAAAAAAAATTGTAAAGGAAGAAGGGTACAAAAATGTTCATTCAATGCTGTACAAGCAAAGGCGCTAGTGTTTCCAAAACTGGAGAAGCGCCTAACTGAGCTTTGAACAGTGTTGGTCAGAGTGTGTGTGTAATGTTTATTGGTAGAGTTTGTGAGTGACAGTGTATACAACAATTCACATTTGAAAATGTAATAAATGGAGAAGTGCTGTTTGGTTGGCTGTTTTTCCCCTCAAACAACTTGTTAGCATTAACATACGAACTGTAGATGCTTATATGTTCTCCCATGTCCCCATGTACTTGAATAAAACATTCGATATGCGAGTCAAATATATAAGATGACGTTAGCTACCAAAATATATGTTACCTTGTTTCGGCTTGTTTGCTGCTTTTAAATATGCTGGATGACTGCTGGCAATGTTGTATCATTGATCGAGTGCTATTGTGAAATGTCAGCTCTGTTTGACAGTGCATGCATTTCACCACAATGTTGGTCTTTTTCCACTTTTAAATTATCACAAAACCTCTCTCTCATTTCTCTGGACCTTTTTCTTTCTTTCTACCCACCCCCCGGCAGCGCAATCTGCATTACTGCATCATATTAGAAGTATTTATGTCTATATTTTGCTTTTTCTGTGCCTGAGAGCTTGTTTCTTTTGCAATCACTTGCAGGCAATGGTGGATGCCAGACACAGGAGGCGCTAATGTGCCTGCACTGAATGACCTGGTCTCAGTGTGGGGGATGGCATTTAGTGATGGACTATACGAGGGCGACTTCACTCTAGCAGACCACGACAGTAATAAACACACACAAACGTCTTCTCTGTGTAACATCAATTTCTAATGTGTTATTTTAAATAGTTTTTAAAAAAATTTTTATTATCTCTCACTTGCTAGTGTACTATGCCTCGGGCTGTAGTATAGCTCGTTTCCCAGAAGACGGAATAGTGATCGCCAAGAACCTGAAAGACCAAGGTACCTTCAGCCTTCTTTCAGTACATGTTAAGCAGTGTGTATCAGTGATGATCAAATGTATGCATGTGTGTTGTTGTCATAGGTCTGGAAGTGTTAAAACAGGAAACAGCAGTGGTGGAAAGAGTTCCCATTCTTGGACTGTATCAAACACCATCTGATGGGGGGGGTCGTATTGTTCTGTACGGTGACTCTAACTGTATAGACGATAGCCACAGACAGAAAGGTAAGTGGAAATGATGTATCACATTGTAATTGTATTAAAGGCCTACTGAAACCCACTACTACCGACCACGCAGTCTGATAGTTTATATATCAATGATGAAATCTTAACATTATAACACATGCCAATACGGCCGGGTTAACTTATAAAGTGACATTTTAAATTTGCCGCTAAACTTCCGGTTCGAAACGCCTCTGAGGATGACGTATGCGTGTGACGTAGCCCGACGAACACGGGTATGCCTTCCACATTGAAGCCGATACGAAAAAGCTCTGTTTTCATTTCATAATTCCACAGTATTCTGGACATCTGTGTTCGTGAATCTGTTTCAATCATGTTCATTGCATTATAGAGAAGGAAGCCGAGCAAGCAAAGAAGAAAGTTGTCGGTGCGAAATGGACGTATTTTTCGAACGTAGTCAGCAACAACAGTACACAGCCGGCGCTTCTTTGTTTACATTCCCGAAAGATGCAGTCAAGATGGAAGAACTCGGATAACAGAGACTCTAACCAGGAGGACTTTTGATTTGGATACACAGACGCCTGTAGAGAACTGGGACAACACAGACTCTTACCAGGATTACTTTGATTTGGATGACAAAGACGCAGACGTGCTACTGTGAGTATGCAGCTTTGGCTTTTTTTTGCGTATGTACGTAACTTTTTTTAAATATATAAGCTTTATGAACCTTGGGTTAGGTGAACGGTCTTTTGGGCTGAGTGATTGTGTGTGTTGATCATGTGTTTGAATTGTATTGGCGTGTTCTATGGAGCTAGGAGCTAGCAGAGGAGCTAGGAGCTAGCATAACAAACACGCAGGTGTTATTATGCAGGATTAATTTGTGGCATATTAAATATAAGCCTGGTTGTGTTGTGGCTAATAGAGTATATATATGTCTTGTGTTTATTTACTGTTGTAGTCATTCCCAGCTGAATATCAGGTACCGTGAGTATGCAGCCTTGGCTGCTAAACATTCGATAACTTGACCGTATGTGCGCGTCACGTACGTAACTTTTTTAAAATATATAAGCTTTATGAACCTTGGGTTAGGTGAACGGTCTTTTGGGCTGAGTGATTGTGTGTGTTGATCATGTGTTTGAATTGTATTGGCGTGTTCTATGGAGCTAGGAGCTAGCAGAGGAGCTAGGAGCTAGCATAACAAACACGCAGGTGTTATTATGCAGGATTAATTTGTGGCATATTAAATATAAGCCTGGTTGTGTTGTGGCTAATAGAGTATATATATGTCTTGTGTTTATTTACTGTTGTAGTCATTCCCAGCTGAATATCAGGTACCGTGAGTATGCAGCCTTGGCTGCTAAACATTCGATAACTTGACCGTATGTGCGCGTCACGTACGTAACTTTTTAAAAATATATAAGCTTTATGAACCTTGGGTTAGGTAAACGGTCTTTTGGGCTGAGTGATTGTGTGTGTTGATCAGGTGTTTGAATTGTATTGGCGTGTTCTATGGAGCTAGGAGCTAGCAGAGGAGCTAGGAGCTAGCATAACAAACACGCAGGTGTTTTTATGCAGGATTAATTTGTGGCATATTAAATATAAGCCTGGTTGTGTTGTGGCTAATAGAGTATATATATGTCTTGTGTTTATTTACTGTTGTAGTCATTCCCAGCTGAATATCAGGTCACCCCCGGCTCTCACAGCATCTTCCCTATCTGAATAGCTTCAACTCCCCACTAGTCCTTCACTTGCACTTTACTCATCCACAAATCTTTCATCCTCGCTCAAACTAATGGGGAAATTGTCGCTTTCTCGGTCCGAATCTCTCTCACTTCATGCGGCCATCATTGTAAACAATAGGGAACTTTGCGTATATGTTCAACTGACTACATCACGCTACTTCCGGTAGGTGCAAGCCTTTTTTTTATCAGATACCAAAAGTTGCAATCTTTATCGTCGTTGTTCTATACTAAATCCTTTCAGCAAAAATATGGCAATATCACGAAATGATCAAGTATGACACATAGAATAGATCTGCTATCCCCGTTTAAATAAAAAAAATTCATTTCAGTAGGCCTTTAATGTTTGAAATTAACTGACACCCACCAACTTTTGTGCGGCAACTGTTCCATGCATGCAATGTTTCGTTTATTTTTTATTTTTTAAACAGTCTCAGCTAATCAGTTACATCTGCTTTTTGTTTTTGTGTATGTCGCTCTATTAGATTGTTTTTGGCTGTTAGACTCTTTGCTTCAGTACACCTCCTACAGTATGACGCCTCCCAGCCTAAGCCACTCCCACAGTAGGGTGGCATCTCCCACTGCCAGCGAGCGCCCACTGCCACAGAGATTGGAGGGTGAGCACTGACAATCAGTGTCGTACCAAAATTGCTATTTATTTTAATTTTCTTGTCAGATATCTGCCAGGTCTCATCAATACTTCTTTGTTCATTTTTCACAGGTAATCACCTTTATCGCTATTCAAAGGTTTTGGAGGCTCACCTGGGAGACCCAAAGCCCCGCCCCTTACCGGCCTGTCCACATCTTTCCTGGGCCAAGCCGCAGCCTGTCAATGAGACAGCACCCAGGTGGGTTTAACTAAACTGTATTGGTGGTCATCTGCACAGTAATGTTATAATACAAACCAGTCTCCTTTGAAATGATTGCTATTTTGATTGATGATTATTCATTGAAGGAACATAATTATAATTAAAGGCCTACTGAAACCCACTACTACCGACCACGCACTCTGATAGTTTATACATCAATGATGAAATCTTAACATTGCAACACATGCCATTACGGCCGGGTTAACTTATAAAGTGCAATTTTAAATTTCCAGCTAAACTTCCGGTTGAAAACGTCTATGTATGATGACGTATGCGCGCGACGTCAATCGTTGAAACGGAAGTATTCGGACTCCATTGAATCCAATACAAAAAGCTCTGTTTGCATCTCAAAATTCCACAGTATTCTGGACATCTGTGTTGGTGAATCTTTTGCAATTTGTTTAATGAACAATGAAGACTGCAAAGAAGAAAGTTGTAGGTGGGATCGGTGTATTAGCGGCTGGCTGCAGCAACACAAGCAGGAGGACTTTGACTTGGATAGCAGACGCGATATCCGACGCTAGCCACCGACCGCACGGATGATCGGGTGAAGTCCTTCGTCGATCGCTGGAACGCAGGTGAGCACGAGTGTTGATGAGCAGATGAGGGCTGGCTGGCGTAGGTGGATAGCTAATGTTTTTAGCATAGCTCGGTGAGGTCCCGTTGCTAAGTTAGCTTCAATGGCGTCATTAGCAACAGCATTGTTAAGCTTCGCCAGGCTGGAAAGCATTAACCGTGTATTTACAGGTCCATGGTTTAATAGTATTGTTGATTTTCTGTCTATCCTTCCAGTCAGGGGCTTATTTATTTTGTTTCTATATGCAGTTAAGCCTGATGCTATCACGTTAGCTCCGTAGCTAAAGTGTTTCGCCGATGTATTGTCGTGGAGATAAAAGTCACTGTGAATGTCCATTTCGCGTTCTCGACTCTCATTTTCAAGAGGATATAGTATCCGAGGTGGTTTGAAATACAAATCCGTGATCCACAATAGAAAAAGGAGAGAGTGTGGAATCCAATGAGCCCTTGTACCTAAGTTACGGTCAGAGCGAAAAAAGATACGTCCTGCACTGCACTCTAGTCCTTCACTCTCATGTTCGTCATCCACAAATCTTTCATCCTGGCTCAAATTAATGGGGTAATCATCGCTTTCTCTGTCCGAATCGCTCTCGCTGCTGGTGTAAACAATGGGGAAATGTGAGGAGCCTTTCAACCTGTGACGTCACACTACTTCCGGTACAGGCAAGGCTTTTTTTATCAGCGACCAAAAGTTGCGAACTTTATCGTCGATGTTCTCTACTAAATCCTTTCAGCAAAAATATGGCAATACCGCGAAATGATCAAGTATGACACATAGAATGGATCTGCTATCCCCGTTTAAATTAAAAAAAATCATTTCAGTAGGCCTTTAAATTGTGCATGTTATGCTTTGTGAACGTAACTAATTAGTTAATGGACAGACCACCATTGTGTACACTTTCAACTTTTTCTAAGGTGTCTTACAATAAACAATTTCAGTAAGAAGGTTCCATACACTTATTTTCTGAAAAAAATTTTTTATTGCCTTAATTATTTATTGGAATCCATTTGAATCATTCTGTACTCATAGTGAGTGTATGAGTTAAACTTAGACAAGGGAGCATTGATCTTGTGTTTTTTTTTACTGTGTACCCTTTTCAGTAACCTGTGGAAACATCAGAAGCTTCTGTCTGTGGACCTGGACAAGGTGGTTCTGCCTAATGTGAGGCCTTATCGTCCCCAGGTCCGACCTCTATCCCCTGGGGAAAGTGGGGCCTGGGACATCCCTGGAGGTGAGAGTGATGATGATTTATTGTTGCGCGTGTGTGTATATGTGTATATGTACAGTCGTGGTCAAAAGTTAACATACACTTTTGAAGGACATAATGTCATGGCAGTCTTGAGTTTCCAATCATTTCTACAACTCTTCTATCTTTTGTGATAATAATAATAATAATAATAATAATGGATTAGATTTATATAGCGTTTTCTAGACACTCAAAGCACTTCACAGAGAAGTGAGAACCCATCATTCATTTAAACCTGGGGGTGGTAAGCTACTTTCATAGCCACAGCTGCCCTGGGGTAGACTGACGGAAGCGTGTCTGCCAGTTTGCGCCTACAGCCCCTCCGACCACCACCTATCAGCGGCACTGGGGGCTAGGGTGAAGGGTCCTGCCCAAGGACACAACGGCAGCGATTTGGACGTCAAGAGGCGGGGAGCAAACCTGCAACCCTCAGGTTTCTGGCACGGCCACTCTACAAACTACGCCATGCCGCCCCTAGTGATAGAGTGATTGGAGCACATACTTTTTTGTCACAAAAAACATTCATGAAGTTTGGTTCTTTTATGAATTTATTATGGGTCTACTAAAAATGTGACCAAATCTGCTGGGTCAAAAGTATACATACAGCAATGTTAATATTTGGTTACATGTCCCTTGGCAAGTTTCACTGCAATAAGGCGCTTTTGGTAGCCATCCACAATCTTCTGGCAAGCTTCTGGTTGAATTTTTGACCACTCTTCTTGACACAATTGGTGCAGTTCAACTAAATTTGTTGGTTTTCTGACATGGACTTGTTTCTTTAGCATTGTCCACATGTTCTCAATGGGGTTTAAGTCAGGACTTTGGGAAGGCCATTCTAAAACCTTAATTCTAGCCTGATTTAGCCATTCCTTTACCACTTTTGACATGTGTTTGGGGTCATTGTTCTGTTGGAACACCCAACTGCGCCCAAGACCCAATCACTGGGCTGATGATTTTAGGTTGTCCTGAAGAATTTGGATGTAATCCTCCTTTTTCATTGTCCCATTTACTCTCTGTAAAGCACCAGTTCCATTGGCAGCAAAACAGGCCCAGAGCATAATACTACCGCTACCATGGTTGACGGTAGCCTTGGTGTTCCTGGGATTAAAGGCCTCACCTTTTCTCCTCCAAACATATTGCTGGGTATTGTGGCCAAACAGCTCAATTTTTGTTTCATCTGACATTACATGGACAAAGATAAAACCTTCTGGAGGAAAGTTCTGTGGACAATGCTGAAGAAACAAGTCCATCTCAGAAAACAAACAAATTTAGCTGAATTGCACCAATTTTGTCAAGAGGAGTGGTCAAAAATTCAACCAGAAGCTTGTGGATGGCTACCAAAAGCGCCTTATTGCAGTGAAACTTGCCAAGGGACATGTAACCAAAAATTAACATTGCTGTATGTATACTTTTGACCCAGCAGATTTGGTCACATTTTGAGTAGACCCATAATAAATTCATAAAAGAACCAAACTTCATCAATGTTTTTTGTGACCAACAAATATGTGCTCCAATTACTCTATCACAAAAAGTTGTAGAAATTATTGGAAACTCAAGACAGACATAACATTATGTTCTTTACAAGTGTATGTATACTTTTGACCACAACTGTATATGTGTGTGTGCATTTGTGCGTGCGTGCGTGCGTGTACATATATATATATACAGTATATATATATTAGGGGTGTGGGAAAAAATCGATTCGAATTCGAATCGCGATTCTCACGTTGTGCGATTCAGAATCGATTCTCATTTTTAAAAAAATAGATTTTTTATTTTTATTTAAAAAAATAAATAAATGTTTTTTTAATTAATCAATCCAACAAAACAATACACAGCAATACCATAACCATGCAATCCAATTCCAAAACCAAACCCGACCCAGCAACACTCAGAACTGCAATAAGCAGAGCAATTGAGAGGAGACACAAACACGACACAGAACAAACCAAAAGTAGTGAAACAAAAATGAATATTATCAACAACAGTATAAATGTTAGTTATAATTTCAACATAGCAGTGATTAAAATTCCCTCATTGACATTATCATTAGACATTTATAAAAAAGAACAATAGTGTGACAATGGCTAACACTTGCATCGCATCTCATAAGCTTGACAACACACTGTGTCCAATATTTTCACAAAGATAAAATAAGTCATATTTTTGGTTCATTTAATAGCTAAAACAAATTTACATTATTGCAATCAGTTGATAAAACATTGTCCTTTACAATTATAAAAGCTTTTTACAAAAATCTACTCTGCTTGCATGTCAGCAGACTGGGGTAGATCCTGCTGAAATCATATGTATTGAATGAATAGAGAATCGTTTTGAATCGGGAAAAAATCGTTTTTGAATTGAGAATCGTGACCCCAAGAATGGATATTGAATTGAATCGTGGGACACCCAAAGATTCACAGCCCTAATATGTATATATATATATATATATATATGTACATACGGTACATATACACACACACTGTGTTGGCTCTGCAATGAGGTGGCGACCAAAAAGTACTCACGACCTGTGCATATACGTATCTGGGAAAGACATTACATTTTTAAATACATTTTAAATGTGGAATATATGCATTGATGGTTTCTAAATATGCTTTATGTGAACTTATACCTTTTATCTCCACAGGGATAATGCCTGGTCGCTACAACCAAGAAGTGGGCCAAACCATTCCTGTCTTTGCCTTTTTGGGGGCAATGGTCGTCCTGTCCTTTTTTGTGGTCCAGCTCACAAAGACCAAGAGCAAACCCAAACGCAGGAAACCCCGCATTAAACGGCCCACTTACCTGCAGCAGCAGCAGCAGACAACAAGTGGGAAAAACCCTACGGTTTGACCAAAAGTGCTGCTTGGACAAGTGGACAACTGGGGTTGACTCCATCATAGATACCTTGCTTAAAGTGCAGCCACCTGGAACGTGTGGAACACAACAAACGTGCATTAGCGCAGTGAGGAAGACTTTGGGTGGCGGTTGGACTCCAAGTGTCTTGAATACTTTAAGTGTTTTCATGCCAATTGTTGAATTGAGGGCAGTCTGTGCTTGTGTGTGTTTACAGAGTTAGGAACTGTTACACATCATGTTCAACACACACAATACATGCCTCTTTCAGACTGCCAACTTAGAGCTTTTTTGGACCAAATTGAACTGCCTGACTTTTATATTTATTTAATTTGGTTGTACCCTGACACACACACTTCACACACTGACAAGCTAAAATAGTTGGCATACCCCGAAACAAACAACTCACACATACAGTTATACTCAAAATTATTCAATTGTGTGTACTATTTATTTGCAAGTGTTTTTTTTTCAAGATTTAAATAAAACAACAAAACACAGTGCTAAAACATATAATATTACATATGATCACTTAAAAATTAAAATGTGTGTGAGAACTGTACATACTAAGACTATCCCTATCCCAAAAACCTTTGGATGCATATGTTATATTTCTGTTCTTAAACTTTGTATAATAATAAACTGTGGTTTGTCGCTGCTGTGCTAATCATCCAACTTATGATTTTATCTTAAAGCAACCGTGACAGACTTTCAAATATACTACATCAATAAATGTCAAAAAAACAAAACAATGTCACAAATACTCTCCATACTCCAGATTAGAGTACAGTACTTTGTTGGCATGCTGTTAATGGATTATTTCATATTTGTATAAAAAGGGTGGATTTATGCAAGCTTCATTAAATTTGTGTGAGCACAACCTCCAAGTAATGGTCAAACTTGAGCTTGCCTAACTCAAGTGCCCAAGGAACATGCAGTTCCACTCTTTTATTGGCCATGGCCTTGATGTAGTTCTCAGAAGTGCCACCAAGTGGTGCAAAATAGCAATTCCCTCAAGTGGCCATGCAGTATAGTGTACTCTTCCATCATCACTATGGGTTTAGTCTGAAGCTTCATTGGAACTTTGAAAGTCTTTCAAAACATGGCGGCTACGGAGGACATACATATTTTTTTTTATCATTTCCGCACTTTCAGACCAAAATATATAGTCATCCGCTTCACTGGACGAAGTTTCCCAGACAAGTGAAAGTGGCAAGTATCCAGGTGTTGGGATCGGTTCGTTTAATAATTGAATGATGACATCTTTTATAAATCATGAAGTGATTCAATAAATCACGAAAAAATGACGTAAATTAAAACAAATAATTCAATATTGACACTGATCATACAGGGAGCGGACCGCCACGATCAGACAGTCCGATACCCCATACTCTGAGCACTCCCCACAGGACACGGTCGAATGCCTTCTCCAAGTCCACAAAGCACATGTAGACTGGTTGGGCAAACTCCCATGCACCCTCAAGGACCCTGCCAAGAGTATAGAGCTGGTCCTCAGTTCCACGACCAGGACGAAAACCACACTGTTCCTCCTGAATCCGAGGTTCGACTCTCCGGCGTAGCCTCCTCTCCAGTACACCTGAATAGACCTTACCGAGAAGGCTGAGGAGTGGGATCCCCGATAGTTAGAACACACCCTCCGGTTCCCCTTTTTAAAGATAGGAACCACCACCCCGGTCTGCCAATCCAGAGGTACCGCCCCCGATGTCCACGCGACCTTGGTCCGCATTGCCGGCAGTAAGTCGGACACGTTTCCAGTGAGGGTTGGACTCCGGCAAGGCTGCCCTTTGTCACAGATTCTGCTCATAACCTTTATGGATAGAATTTCTAGGCACAGTCAAGGCGTTGAGGGGATCCGGTTTGGTGGCTGCAGGATTAGGTCTCCGCTTTTTGCAGATTATGTGGTCCTGATGGCTTCATCTAACCAGGATCTTCAGCTCTCACTGGATCGGTTCGCAGCTGATTGTGAAGCGACTGGGATGGGAATCAGCACCTCCAAGTCCGAGTCCATGGTTCTCGCCCGGAAAAGGGTGGAGTGCCATCTCCGGGTTGGGGAGGAGATCTTGCCCCAAGCGGCAGCTGAGGAAACTTAAGGTGCCGACCGAGATGCTGGTGCAGTTTTACTCAGCCATCATAGAGTCCATCCTGACCTCCTCCATCACAGTGTGGTTCCCCGGCGCCACAGTCCAGGATAAGCATAGACTGCAGCGCATCGTACGTGCTGCTGAGAAGGTGATTGGCTGCAAGCTCCCATCCCTCCAGGACTTGTTCTCCTCCAGGACCAGGAGGCGTGTGGGTCGGATCACAGCTGACTCTCCTCACCCTGGACACAAACCACAAACTATTCTCCCCTCAGGCAGGAGACTACGCTCCATCCAGACCCACACCTCCCGCCACCTAAACAGTTTTTTCCCCTTGGCCATCAGGCAAATGAACAATAACTCCTAACAGTAGCTCCTTGAATTCCTTGAATTCCTTCTAAGTCTATCTGATAGCTCAGTTACAGCTCATTTTATTACCAAATATGTGTTATATGTGTTTTATGTTGCACGATTGCACCAAGGAAAATTCCTAGTTTGTGAACCCGTTCTCAAACAATGGCAATAAAACTATTGGGATTCTGATTCTGAAGTGGAGGAATTCAAGTACCTCGGAGTCTTGTTCACGAGTGAGGGAAGAGTGGATCGTGAGATCGACAGGCGGATCGGTGCGGCGTCTTCAGTAATGCCGATAAGTTGTGGTGAAGAAGGAGCTGAGCCGTAAGGCACAGCTCTCAATTTACCGGTCGATCTACATTCCCATCCTCACCTATGGTCATGAGCTTTGGGTTGAGACCGAAAGGACAAGATCACGGGTACAAGCGGCCGAAATGAGTTTCCTCCGCCGGGTGGCGGGGCTCTCCCTTAGAGATAGGGTGAGAAGCTCTGCCATCCGGGGGGAGCTCAAAGTGAAGCCGCTGCTCCTCCACATGGAGAGGAGCCAGATGAGGTGGTTTGGGCATCTGGTCAGGATGCCACCCGAACGCCTCCCTATGGAGGTGTTTAGGGCACGTCCGACCGGTAGGAGGCCAGGGGGAAGACCCAGGACAAGTTGGGAAGACTATGTCTCTCGGCTGGCCTGGGAACGCCTCGGGATCCCCCGGGAAGAGCTGGACGAAGTGGCTGGGGGGAGGGAAGTCTGGGCTTCCCTGCTTAGGCTGCTGCCCCCGCGACCCGACCTCGGATAAGCGGAAGAAGATGGATGGAATTCGATATTGAAATACATAATTCAATTTACTTTAACAGTTCGGTAAAGTAATGGCAAATTTAATAACATGTATGAAATAAATTCAAATTACAATTAATGACACAATGAAGTAAGTATTTAAAGATCTAATTTTGGCCCTCCACATATCGATGCCGATATTCTTTAATGTAAATATAAATTCCTCCCAGCAATGTGATGAATGTGACATTAGTAATAAAACAAAACGATTTAAAGTGCTGAACAGATCATTTTATTAGTGGACGTAATAGAGACAGTGTTTAAATGATACACTATATTGCCAAAAGTATTTGGCCACCCATTCAAATGATGAGAATCAGGTGTCCTAATCACTTGGCCCGGCCACAGGTGTATAAAATCAAGGACTTAGGCATGGAGACTGTTTCTACAAACATTTGTGAAAGAATGGGCCGCGCTCAGTAGCTCAATGATTTCCAGCGTGGAACTGTCATAGGATGCCACCTGTGCAACAAATCCAGTCGTGAAATTTCCTCGCTCCTAAATATTCCACAGCAACTCAGTCACCAAGTGGTAGGCCACGTAAACTGACAGAGAGGGGTCAGCGGATGCTGAAGTGCAAAGAGGTCGCTGACTTTCTGCACAGTCAGTTGCTACAGAGCTCCAAACTTCATGTGACCTTCCAACTAGCCCACGTACAGTACGCAGAGCGTTTCGTGGAATGGCCGAACAGCTGCATCTTAGCCATACATCACCAAGTTCAATACAAAGCGGTGGTGTAAAGCACGTCGCCACTGGACTCTAGAGCAGTGGAGACGCGTTATCTGGAGTGATGAGTCACGCTTTTCAATCTAGCAATCTGATGAACGAGTCTGGGTTTGGAGGTCGCCAGGAGAACGGTACATTTCGGATTGCATTGTGCTGGATGTGAAATTTGGTGGTGGAAGAATTATGGTGTGGGGTTGTTTTTCAGGAGTTGGGCTTGGCTTGGAACTTTGAATGCTCCAAGATATCGAAACATTTTGGACAATTTCATGCTCCCAAACATTGTATGAACAGTTTGGAGCGGGCCCCTTCCTCTTCCAACATGACTGCGCACCAGTGCACAAAGCAAAGTACATAAAGACGTGGATGACAGAGTCTGATGTAGATGAACTTGACTAGCCTGCACAGAGTCCTGACCTGAACCCGATAGAATACCTTTCGGATGAATTAGAACGGAGACAGAGAGCCAGGCCTTCTCAAACCAACGTCAGTGTGTGACCTCACCAATGCGCTTTTGGTAGAATGGTGGAAAATTCTTATAAACACACTCCGCAACCTTGTGGACAGCCTTCCCAGAAGAGTTGAAGCTGTAATAGCTGCAAAAGGTGGACCCACATCATATTGAACCCTATGGGCTAGAAATGGGATGGCACTTCAACTTCATAGGTGAGTCAAGGCAGGTGGCCAAATACTTTTGTTAATATAGTGTATGTCATATATTTATTCAAAATCTTTGTGTAATGCTAAATTGGGTCGGTTTATTACGAGGAACAACATGAAAAAGCCTGTACTTGGTGTATATTAGTGATTAGCGAGGTAGTAAATGACTCCTCGGTGAGTGTAAGGCACACTTCCTAGCTGTATTGACACTAATACTGAGTTAAAGTTTCCTGATGATCTATTGCAGAAAGTTTGAGTTTATTTCGAACATGCAAGCATACAACATGATACATCACAATTTCCAGTTCCTCTATTCAACATGTTCGAAAAGGAGTACGAAGAAGCAGAGCTTATTTAATCCTACCACTTTTCTTTTACATAACAGTTGCTAAAACTTTTATTCACTTCCTGTTCTCAATTTATTCACAATATACTCCATAAGTAATCACAATAAAAATAAATAAATAAGTTACTACATTTGAAATGCAAAAATAATTAGTAGTTGGCAAATATATTGGGTTATTTTATTTAAACAAATAGCTGTGCAAAAGGAAATATGAAATGCACAACTCTGGTCATAAGCCAAATAGTAAACAAATAGAGAAAAGCATTTACTTAATTTTATTTGGCGCTATAAAATGAAAAGAATCCAACACTTTGGAATTTTGCTTAGTCCTGTTCTTAGTCTGAGCATATTGGAATTAAAAACCCCGACAGGATAAAATGATTATGCAGTGATGAAGGAAAAGAGAAGATGTGAAAAATGAAAGAGGGTCAGATAAAATCAGAACAAATAGAATGAGCAATACTTAAGTCAAATATTTCAAATAAAGAAAGATGAATAACTAAACACTAACAAATAGAGGCTAGATGCAGCAATGTGATGGCACTGAAGGTTTTAGTGTTGGCTATGAGCTCAAATCAGTGATGCAAGTTGATTTCATCGTGATGATGCCTGTCTGTGTCCAAGAGGTCTGATCCCTGCTTTTCCGAGACTAATAAAGATCAGCCTGTGAATCTGTCACCTGGCTGCATTGGTGAGCTAATCTCCCCAGGAACCTTGGGAAACTGAAGAATGACTGAAGCCAGCTCGCTGTGCTAACAAGATTTGGGAAAGCTGCTGGTGAGTGGAGGTCACATGCCCTTTTCTCTTCAAGGTTCAAAGATGCCAGAACGTTCCTGTCTGGCCGATCAGGTCACCTGTTCTGATCCTCAACAGACACCCTGGCGACATGCTGAACCCTTAGCCCCCACCTTAAAGTTATTATGCGTATTTATTTATACATTCATCCTCACTCATTTCTTTTGATTTTGTCCATTCATCATTTTCATTTTTATTTTTCAGTTAATTCCAAACAAATTTTTCTTCTTTTTCCTTTTCACTACACAACCTCTGTAAAAGTTTTTTTTTTAACTCCGATTAGCGTATTTTGCATGTATTTTTTTTGTAATAATATTCCAGCTTCTTCTTTTCTTTCCTTTTCTTTATCACTGCATGACCTATCAATTTAATATGACATACAGTATTCTTTAATATTATTATTATCCATCGCTATCAGTAAAAGGTGCACATTTAAACACAAGAAGTCAACTAACTGTTTACGACAAATATATCAGTATCATTGTATTATTATTTTTTAATTATTATAATTGTATTTTTTCCTATATTAAGTGTAGTTATAAACATATGATAAACATTGTGGACTGTGACAAATGTATCAGTATCATATTATTTTATATCATTACTATTTTATTAAGTGTCATCATATATTAAACATTGTAAATAAATGATCAGTGAAAAAATATATTAGTATTATTATGTTATAATTTTTAATATATTGCATTTAGATTCAACCTATAATGAACATTGCGAATAAATGATAAGTGACAAATATAATTTGTATCGTCATATTAATAATGTTATATTATTATTACTATATTATGTTAAAACACATATTAAACATTGCGAATGAATCATCAATGACAAATATACCAGTAAGGATAAAAAGTGGATTAAAAATTATGACTTTACCTGGAAATGATTTGCATCTGGACTTTAATACATGTATGATGTAAGCCATTAACCACTTAGGCTTCTAGGGGGCTAGATATCCTTTTCAAACCTTAAAGTTGAAATTACTTTTTTTCTTGGCCACTTCAACCATTGAAGTTGTATTTATGAAAAAGATTGTGGTTTGAGAAAATACTGACATTATCCGTTGTCCATTTGGCTCTTGTCAGAGTTTTAACGAGATGTACCTGAATTTCCCCCAGGGATCAATAAAGTACTTTCTATTCTATTCTATTCTATTCTATTCTATTCTATTCTATTCTATTTTCTCCTAGTTCTGTGTTTATTTGTAATTTTATAAAAAGTTCTATGCACCACTCTGGACACATGGTATTATTACGGTTCCCCACATGCATTTTGGCAGCCTCTATCTGTCTATTTGTCTATAACAGTGATTCTTAAACGGTGGTACGTATACCACTAGTGGTACACCAAATAATCACTTCATTAAAAGTACTGTTTTATTTTTCTATAGTCAAACACAATGTTACTGTTCAAACTGTGTGAAATGTTACAGTGGTCAATATTAAATATGAATGATGAATAAAACCTCTGACTTGTTTTTAATGAATACCTGGCCCTACTAGACTACTGTATTTGAATGTTGATCATTATGGTGGTACTTGGGGAGCCAGGTTTTTTCTGATGTGCTACTTGGTGAAAAAAGTTTGAGAACCAATGATCTATGAGACTGATGCATGAATGTGTACTTCATATCAGTATTACATATTAGTAGTTCATTTGTGAGTCATTTACTTAACTTTTTCAGGGTCAGGCTGGAGCCTACCCCAGTTTCCTGGTTTTGGGTTCAAAATCAAAGTTGACAAAAATGTATGGTGTTCCTAAAGGTTTGGAAAACAAAGGTTTGAATCATTCAGCATTAGATACCATATCCGTATTCAAGGATTCAAGTTGAGATGTACACTACCGTTCAGAAGTTTGGGGTCACATTGAAATGTCCTTATTTTTGAAGGAAAAGCACTGTACTTTTCAATGAAGATAACTTTAAACTAGTCTTAACTTTAAAGAAATACACTCTATACATTGCTAATGTGGTAAATGACTATTCTAGCTGCAAATGTCTGGTTTTTGGTGCAATATCTACATAGGTGTATAGAGGCCCATTTCCAGCAACTATCACTCCAGTGTTCTAATGGTACAATGTGTTTGCTCATTGGCTCAGAAGGCTAATTGATGATTAGAAAACCCTTGTGCAATCATGTTCACACATCTGAAAACAGTTTAGCTCGTTACAGAAGCTACAAAACTGACCTTCCTTTGAGCAGATTGAGTTTCTGGAGCATCACATTTGTGGGGTCAATAAAACGCTCAAAATGGCCAGAAAAAGAGAATTTTCATCTGAAACTCGACAGTCTATTCTTGTTCTTAGAAATGAAGGCTATTCCACAAAATTGTTTGGGTGACCCCAAACTTTTGAACGATAGTGTATTTATCAAAAGTCAAATGTGTCCCCAGTGGAGTCCTGGTTTTGGTGAAGTAGCGCTTGAAGGCATCATCAATTGGGGTCCAGTAAGGGTAGGGATGGGTACAGAATTCGGTACTTTTATAGGTACCAACCGAAATCGTTCTGTATTAGCGGTTACTGATTCACGTAATATGAGTCGGATTGATTGATTAAGGATGGAAAAGAACAGAAAGGCTACTTTTCAAAATGCGCTAGCTCAATGCTATTTCACATTGTATTTGCCACAGCCAGTTTGCATTAGCGATTTTACATGGCTATGTCAACACTTTCAAATTTGGTACTGAAAACTACAACTAAGATGCATGTTACAATCCAACTGCTGTTGTGTAATAAATATAGCACAAGACAAAACTGGTACATTCAACTTAATGGCAAAGACTACTTCCTGACAACGGCAACACGACGTAGTCAATACGCTACTACCATCTAACGTCTTGGAATTGCAACTGCATGAAAAGTCCATCCATTTAGTACCGCTTGTCCCTCTCAAGGTTGCGGGGATTGCTGGAGCCTATCTCAACTGCATCCGGGCGGAAGGGGGGGTACACCCTGGACAAGTCGCCACCTCTTCGCAGGGCCAACACAGATAGACAGACAACATTCACACTCACATTCACACACTACGGACCATTTAGTGTTGCCAATCAACCTATCCCGGGGGTCAGCAACCTGCGGCTCTTTAGTGCCGCCTTAGTGGCTCCATGGAGCATTTTTAAAAAAGGATTGAAAAGGGAAAAAGATGGGGGAAAATACTTTCTTCGTTTTAGTATGTTTTTTGTTTGAGGACAAACATGACACAAACCTTCCCAACTGTTAGAAAGCCCACTGTGTAATGTGTGTGTGTGTGTATGTATGCTTCACTGGTGAACATCGTTTTGTCCTACTAATTTCGGCAGTTCTTGAACTCACCATAGTGTGAGAGAAGTAAGGCTACACCTTATATCAAAATTTGATTGATGGGGTCAAAGGTCAAGGTCAAAGTCAGGGTCAAACGTTAGCTCAGTAGCTAAAGTGCTTCACCGATGTATTGTCGTGGAGATAAGAGTCACTGTGAATGTCCATTTTGCGTTCTCGACTCTCATTTTCAAGAGGATATAGTATCCGAGGTGGTTTAAAATACAAATCCGTGATCCACAATAGAAAAAGGAGAGAGTGTGGAATCCAATGAACCCTTGTACCTAAGTTACGGTCAGAGCGAAAAAAGATACGTCCTGCACTGCACGCTAGTCCTTCACTTTCACGTTCCTCATCCACGAATCTTTCATCCTCGCTCAAATTAATGGGGTAATCGTCGCTTTCTCTGTCCAAATCTCTCTCGCTGCATTGAAAACAATAGGGAAATGTGAGCAGCCCTTCCTCCGGTGTCGTCACGCTACTTCCGGTACAGGCAAGGCTTTTTTTTTTATCAGAGACCAAAAGTTGCAAACTTTATCGTCGTTGTTCTCTACTAAATCCTTTCAGCAAAAATATGGCAATATCACGAAATGATCAAGTATGACACATAGAATGGATCTGCTATCCCCGTTTAAATAAAAAAATTCAGCGTGGCGAAGTTGGTAGAGTGGCTGTGCCAGCAATCGGAGTGTTGCTGGTTACTGGGGTTCAATTCCCACCTTCTACCTTCCTAGTCACGTCCGTTGTGTCCTTGGGCAAGACACTTCACCCTTTGCCTCTGATGGCTGCTGGTTAGCGCCTTGCATGGCAGCTCCCGCCATCAGTGTGTGAATGTGTGTATGAATGGGTAAATGTGGAAATACTGTCAAAGCGCTTTGAGTACCTTGAAGGTAGAAAAGCGCTATACAAGTATTACCCATTTATTTCAGTAGGCCTTTAATGCTGGCATATTTTGCTCATGTTTTATTTCTCATTTAAAGCCGCTAAATATGTTTGGACTGTGGACCAACCTAAATCAAGATGACTAATAGCTGCTCCACAGGCAACACTGCTGTCATGGGACGAACAATGAATTTTCTTCTTCAAGTTTTCTGAACTTCTGTGACCCATGATGTCTTTAACAGAATCTGTGAACCAATCTAACCCCTTTTTTCCCCCCAGTAACACATTAATGACATCCTACGGTATTCACGCATTAAAACTGGGTTTTTCAGATAGTAGGTCGGGAGGGGAGTTTTTCTATTGATCCGTCTATTAATTAATAGAAAAAACACACCGTCTAGCCCCGGGGTGGGCAATTAATTTTTACCGGGGGCCGCATGAGCTACCCGACCACTGCTGGAGGGCCACATCGACAATATTTCAATTAAATTTTGCTCAATATTATTTTTGATATATACCGTAAGATAAATAATAATAATAATAATAATAATTAATAATAATAGTAATACTTCAACATAGTGTGTGTAACAGCATTCCATGACTAATATAAATAAATTAACATTAATAATAAATGACAGTAAAATAAGCACACGTATGACTGAGGAGTCATAGTGTAACTTTGTGTGGTGTTTGAGTTGTCCGACTTTTTGTGTGGCCATAAACGCACCAGTGGTTTAGTGCTATGCGTGTTGGTGACAGATGACAAGTTGGTTTTGGCCTGGTTTGTACGGCAGAAAATGACTAGTTTTTCGAGATAGAATTGTTTTACTCATGTTTTTGGTGTGGTTATGTCCGAATATAAACAGTTTTGCCCAATAAAGTGATCGATATAATTCCTGTCCTCGAAGCATCTCGATAGACGTTACAATAATTGAACGGTGTTCAATTGAACGGTGTTCAATTGAACGGTGTTGACGAACACACTTAGGGCCGCTTGTTGTCACTGTCACTCAAAGTTGCATTGCAAAATTCCATAGAATAAATATGTTTATTTTGTTTAGAATTCAGATGGGATTTGATTTGGTGCGCGGCATATACTTGCTGCGCGCAGCGGACGCTTGAGCAGTGCGCAATTGCGCAGGCACGCACCTTAGAGGGAACGTTGCTTTGCAGTTCATGTCTTGTTGAAAACACGCCATTCCTCATCAACTTTTCTCTTTTTAGCGTCTCGGGTGTAAACCGTGCATCACTTGTCGCTGCATGTGCACCTTCACTCGCAGGTTACACACGGACACATGCCCATAAATAATACTTTTCAAAATAAAAGCAGCACAGTTGTATTGCGCGCACGACATAGATGTTTTTTCAACTTTATTTTGTAATTGCAGCTGTTCACATTCACTCAAAATCACGCACACGCATACGTCCACACGGAAGTAATACAAATAACGATTTTCAAAACAAAAGCAGCATCGTTGTATTGCACACTCGACATAGATACTTTTTAAAATTTATTTTGTAATTTATAATTGGCCTCACGCGGGCCGGATAGGGACGCACAAAGGGCCGGATGCGGCCCGCGGGCCGCAGAATGCCCAGGTCTGGTCTAGCCTCAATGTGACTTTTAGGGAAAATTGTCGACATAAACAAAGATGTTTTTCCACTTTGCTTTAGTTTTTCTGAGCCATCTTCCTCTATCGACACGCCACTAGTACCATCCCCTTTCCCGCACACACAAACCATTTAGTCATGACATGCAGTAGCTGGAAGCACTCCAACGTCCGTGTACTTTACTCATTAAACAAATCATCGCAGCAACAAAATACAAATGGATGCTTTTTTTATAAATCGAATTAATCAATTTAATCGACGAATCGTTGCAGCCCTTGAGTTTTTAATTATTTTTGTGTACACTCTAGTAATCATGTTAGAACAATACACAAGACTGCGGCTATCTGGTAACAGCGGTCACTATAATCAACAGTCTTCCTGTTCTACCCAGTAGAAGTAGTAAGTACACGGGAGCTAACATAGGCAAAGAGATGAAGAAGCTTGTGACAAGAATGAAAAGGAAAAAGGAGTTGTCGTCAGCAGAAAACAAAACAATTGACGATGAACGGAATGAAAAGACCCGAAAGTACGACAAATCATACATAGCCTTTTGGATTCGCCATAAATACGGTAGGAAATGAGGAAAGGCGGGTGTGTGTTTTATACCATCTTCTACACTTTGTATCATCCTATCTCTTTGAGATGCCTTTTTTTTTACTGTTGCTGCAATAAAAACAGTACAGATCTAATCTTAATACAGAGGACGATACAACAGTGTTTGGTTCAGGAGAGAACACGCAGAAGCTAATACAAAAATTAAGAGAAGAAATACCACTAGTTTGACAAAAACAGACTATCCTTAAACCTCGGTAAAACTAAAATAATCATATTTGGTAACGGTATAAGGCAGGGGTGTCAAACTTACGGCCCGTGGGCCGGATCAGGCCCGCGGACAGGTTTTATACGGCCCGCGGGATGAGTTTGCTAAGTATAAAAATGAACCAAAATTTTTGAATGAAAGAAACTGCTGTTCTAAATGTGTCCACTAGATGTCACAATAGCAATTATTTGCATCTTTGTAGATTATGCTACATATGTAAAAAAATAAAATAAACCACATGATGTTAGTGCACCAGTTAAAGAAAATGAGCAAACTTACATGAATGACATCCTGTAATTTGATTTTGATATAATTTTTTTATCGTAATAGATTGAAAATTAACACCAATGAGTTGACTGATGAACATTATCACATAATGTATTCAGAAAATATAAATAACGACAAATAAAGATAGAATACTATTAACCGCAACATGTAAGTGTAAAAAAAAACAAAAAAACATTATGATTTGTACATTTTCAGAATTTTCTTGTTCTATTTTTAAACAAAGAAAACAATCTGAATTTGTCTTTATTTTTAAGTTATCGTGCCGTGATTTTACCTGTCCGGCCCACCTGGGAGTAGATTTTTCTCCATGTGGCCCCCGATCTAAAATG
This sequence comes from Entelurus aequoreus, assembly GCF_033978785.1. Taxonomy (NCBI): domain Eukaryota; kingdom Metazoa; phylum Chordata; class Actinopteri; order Syngnathiformes; family Syngnathidae; genus Entelurus; species Entelurus aequoreus. Next base: position 24,389,124 of record NC_084754.1, read on the forward strand.
AGTTTGACACCCCTGGTATAAGGAAAGTAATACACAAATACAAATAGACAGAATAGACGTTGGAAGAGGAAATTAAATAAAATTGTAGGCGTAATGATTGATGATAAAATGAACCGGAAATCTCATATAAAAATATACAACATAAGGTGGCAAGACATACATCCATAATAAATAAAGCAAAATATGGTGACAAAAATTACTTTATATTCTTTACTGCTCCCTAGTCTTACCATATCTGAGTTGTTGTGCAGAAATATGGGGAAATAACTACAAAAGTATGCTTCAGTTATTAACCGTGTTACAAAAAAGATTGATTAGAATAATACATAATGTTAGATTTAGAGAAAACTCGACGATTTTAGACACTTAGGATTTGGGGGGCTCGGCTTGGTTGGGACCCACCAAGACCTTGATGTCCCCCGATTTTAATCGCATATTTAGTTCCCACAAGCATACATATCTCACTCACGCTACAGTACACGCATCAATAGGGACTGGAGGTCGGCTGAAATGGCTGACCTCCTAATTTTAACTACACAGTAGACACTCTGGGGGCCTTGTACACATGCATGTGGGGGGGTTGGGGTTCGTCGCACCCCTCATTGCCTTGTCGGCCGGCGCGGATGCGGTCTGGTGGCCTGCCAGGCTTTTATTCATTTATTATTATTATCATTTTTTAAAAATGTATTATTTATTTTTATTTTTATTATTTACTTATTTTATTTTATTTTATTTTATTTTATTTTTATTTTCATTTTATTTATATATATATATATATATATATATATATATATATATATTTTATTTATTTATTTTTTATTTTTTTATTTCCTATTTTTAATTATTATTATTATTGTTTTTGTTTACTCTTATTATTTATTTGTGTGTGGCGTCATGCGGGTCTCGCTTCCTGTTGGGTGGGGTCCGTGCCTGTGTGGCCCGACCTTGTGCTGTGGGGTCTCTGTTGGTGACTTGATGTGGTGGCGGCGCGGCGCCCATTTCTGGTCTGGATGCTGTGTCTCGGTTGTTTGGGCGGTGGTGTGTTTCTGCGGGTTTGGGTTGGGGTGGTGGGGTCTCTTGGTGGGGGTGGGGTGTTGGTGTCTCTTGTTTGTGTGTTGGCGTTTGGGCTGGCTGGCGGGCTGGCGCTGGCTGGTCTCCGTGATCCTGTTGGCGTGTGGTTGCCGGTCGCAGTTTTTTGTTTGATCTCTTTGATTTGATTGGGTGGTGCTGGCTGTCTGGGGGTGTTGCGGCTGCTGTTTCTGCTGCCGTTTGTTTGTGGTGTGAGCGCCCGTGGCTGCTGAGTCTGGTGCAGGGGGGTGGCTGATGTTGTGACTGGTGGCAGCGCGCGCGTGGTGGTTGTCGGGGCTGACAAGCTATGTGTATGTATGTATATGTGTGTGTATGTGTATGTATGTATGTATATGTATGTGTATGTGTATATATGTGTATGTATATGTATATATGTGTATGTGTATGTATATAGATATGTATGTATATTTCTGGGGGTACGTTCTGGGCCTGCCTGTCGGGTGGGGGTCGGCGCCTCAGGCTACTGCATCCAGACTGCGTGTCTGGAGCTCCTGGGTCCCACCGTCCATCCCTTCCGGTTGCCCGTCTTGGTTGGGGCCTGCTGGGTCTGGTCCCTGCGTCTACTGTGGTAGCTTGGTGCTGCAAGGTTTTCCGGGGTGCTGCGAGTCGGCCAGTTGTTGGGGTAGTGACCTTGTGTGTGTTTTTTTTGTTTTTTTGTTTTTTTAATATATTAAATTATTTTTTATTTTTTAAATATATTTTATTAATTGAATTTTTTAAAATTTCCCCCTACCTCAGGCGGGGGGGACTCGGCGGGGCGGTTGCTGGTTGTTCCATCTCCATCGTTGGGGTCCCTGCGGGTGGGGTGGGTGGTTCCCGTGCCCCCGTGCTGGGTGGTCCTGTGGCGGCCGGCTTGGGTGGGGTGGCCGGGGGCTGGCCTCGCCGCGCTCTTTGGGGGTGGGGGGTGGTCTCGTGGGGGCCCGGTTGCCGGTGGGGCGGGGGCGGTCTTCCCGTCGGGTTGCGGGGGGTCTCCGGGCCCCTCGGGCGGGGCGTCCCGCATTTCTGCCCATGTGGGGTGTGGTCTCTCGCTGGCTCGTTGTCTGGCTGTCCCCTGCTTTTCTCGTGCCTTGTCCTCTGCCGGGTGCGTCTGTCTGCGGCCTGCTGCTGGCCCTTGTGGGCAGCGTGGTGGGCCGGGCTCTGGGGTTCCTGTCACTGTCCGGCTTGGCTGCGTGGGGGCAGTGGTCCCTGGTTCCTTGGGCACCACACCTACTGTTTGTGGGTTGGGCTCTCGGGGAGGCTGGGGCCGTACTCTGGCTCCCACACACACTGGGAGTCAAATGTATTGTACACACAAATTCACATATACTCACACACATACATACAGACATACATAGGTACCTACGCTCCCACATACATATACAAATACGGTACATATTTACACACTCAAAGTTCGTACATCCACACGCACGTTCATTATACAAACATACACATATACATACTGTACATATACACTCACTGTACAAACACATATACACATACTGTACATATACATTCACTGTACAAACACATATACACATACTGTACATATATACTCACTGTACAAACACACATATACACATACTGTACATATACATTCACTGTACAAACACACATATACACATACTGTACATATACATTCACGGTACAAACACACATATACACATACTGTACATATACATTCACTGTACAAACACACATATACACATACTGTACATATATACTCACTGTACAAACACGTATACACATACTGTACATATACATTCACTGTACAAACACACATACTGTATACACATACTGTACATATACATTCACTGTACAAACACACACATACACATTCTGTACATATACATTCACGGTACAAACACACATATACACATACTGTACATATACATTCACTGTACAAACAGATATACACATAATGTACATATACAAGTACATATGCATACATACACTCATGCACATAATCACGTTTCATCAAACATATATTAACGTTGTTGCCCTAGGGTAAACTGGGTATAACACATGGCACTCTGACAAAGCTTAACCTATTGTTACTATAACAATCTACAAGGTTAATGTAGGTTGCTTCTCTTTCTCCCCCCCACCCCCATTTTTCTGCATTCTTTCGTATCTCAAGTTATCATTACGTATAAGTATTGTTGCATTTGAACAACTGTATTGTTGATAATAAAGGTAAAGTATTGGTATTGTTCATTATCAATAGCGCTATTTCTATTGGTATTTGTATTAATCCATTTTTAGTGTAATAATGCTCATTGTCATTTCTGTATTATTTTTTATTTTCGCTAACTGCTTATTTGCTATTACTTTTACCATCATATTTGTACATGTCGTATTTGCTGATGTTGCTCTGTTGTTGTTGTTGTTGTTGTGTTTGCTGTTGTTGTTTTTGTCTCTCTGTCTAATCCCCCTCTTGTCCCCACAATTCCCCCCTCTGTCTTCCTTTTTTTCTCTTTCTATCCCCTCCTGCTCCGGCCCGGCTGCACCAAATGATAATATAAATACATTTAATAAAGTCAAAATACAAATAAGGCAACAAGAGAAGTATCCTACACTTCTCTTTTGTAAAGTAAATCTGAACAGCCGATATGGGCATCTACATCAACTATATGATTTGCCTGAGAAGCTGGACAGGACATTAAAAAAAAAATAATAAAAATTTAAAAAAAAATAAAAAAAAATAAAAAGATTTAGAGAAAACTCAAACCCATTATTTACTGAATCAAAAAATATTGATATTCCCGACATATTGAATTTGCAAACAACTGAAAGTATGCACAAAGCAAACTATAATTTGCTACCCAAGAACGTACAACAATTATTCTGAACAAAAAAGGAGAAATAAAACTTCTGAGAAAAATGTAACTTAAAACCTTTGTATGCACATACAACACTTAAAACTTTTAGCATATTGGTATGTGAAATTTAATTATGGAATGGATTAAGCAAATAATTTAAACAATGTACTAATATGATCCAATTTAAAAAAACATTTAAAAAAAAAACAAACAAATAAAAATAAAAAACTTTTCAAACCCCGAGTTTACCAAGTACACACATTACGACGATAAAGTTCGCAACTTTTGGTCTCTGATAAAAAAAAGCCTTGCCCCTACCGGAAGTAGCGTGACGACACCGGAGGAAGGGCTGCTCACATTTTCCTATTGTTTTCAATGCAGCGAGAGAGATTCGGACCGAGAAAGCGACAATTACCCCATTAATTTGAGCGAGGATGAAAGATTTGTGGATGAGGAACGTGAAAGTGAAGGACTAGCGTGCAGTGCAGGACGTATCTTTTTTCGCTCTGACCGTAACTTAGGTACAAGGGTTCATTGGATTCCACACTTTCTCCTTTTTCTATTGTGGATCACGGATTTGTATTTTAAACCACCTCGAATACTATATCCTCTTGAAAATGAGAGTCGAGAACGTGAAATGGACATTCACAGTGACTTTTATCTCCACGACAATACATCGGTGAAGCACTTTAGCTACTGAGCTAACGTGATAGCATCGGGCTTAACTGCATATAGAAACAAAACAAATAAGTCCCTGACTGGAAGGATAGACAGAAGATCAACAATACTACCAAACTCTGGACATGTAACTACACGGTTAATGCTTTCCAGCTTGGCAAAGCTTAGCAATGCTGTTGCTAACGTTGCCATTGAAGCTAACTTAGCTACGGAACCTCGACAGAGCTATGCTAAAAGCATTAGCTCTGCACCTACGCCGGCTCTCATCTGCTCATCACGACCCGTGCTCACCTGCACGTTCCAGCGATCGACGGTACGACGAAGGACTTCACCCGATCACCGATGCGGTCGGCGGCCCGGAGACGGAGGAAGTCAAGGTGAGGTCGGCGGCTAGTGCGTCTGCTATCCATCTCAAAGTCCTCCTGGTTGTGTTGCTGTAGTCCGCCGCTAATACACCGATCCCACCTACAACTTTCTTCTTTGCAGTCTCCATTGTTCATTAAACAAATTGCAAAAGATTCACCAACACAGATGTCCAGAATACTGTGGAATTTTGAGATGAAAACAGAGCTTTTTGTATTGGATTCAATGGGCTCCGAATACTTCCGCTTCAACCGTTGACGTCACGCGCAAACGTCATCATATCGAAACGTTTTCAGCCGGAAGTTTGCCGGGAAATTTTAAATTGCACTTTTTAAGTTAACCCGGCCGTATTGGCATGTGTTGCAATGTTAAGATTTCATCATTGATATATAAACTATCAGACTGCGTGGTCGGTAGTAGTGGGTTTCAGTAGGCCTTTAAGTGTTAGCGACGGAGAGCAAGGTGTTAGTGGCAGTGACCGTGCCTCTATTTAAACTCATTGAATCAGGGCCTTCAGAGTTAAGAATTTAGAGGAAGTCGAGGACTAAAATGTCTCAACTTCCAGGGGAGTTCAGAAGAGTATAGATCAGGGGTTGGCGCAGTAAGCCTCTTCAGAGAACATAATACAGATGGGGCATCAGCTACTCCTTGAAAAAAAAGATTTTCTGCACAATAAACATAACTGTTGGATTCCGTATGTGGGCTCTGTACCAAGGATGTCGTTGTGGCTTGTACAGCCCTTTGAGACACTTGTGATTTAGGGCTATATAAATAAACATTGATTGATTGATTGATTGATTGATTGATTGATTCCCCCCAACCCTTGTACTCCATTTACTCTCTCAACATATGAATTAAAATACATTCTACATTTATTCAGCATTCCTTTATGTTTTATTGAATTTTCCTATTGTAGTGCAGTGGTTCTTAATTATTGTCTGTAATTTTTACATCTACCCCGAAAAATTATGGGCCAGATTACTACACAGGATGATGGACCACACCATGCACATTGACATATGGAATGTAACCCATGTCAGCTCATCATGGGTCTGTCGCAAGGGGTGGGAATGGCACAAAATCTTGCAATTTGGTCAAAAACAGTAAATTAGCTCCGCTTCTTCATACTCCTTCTCGGACATGTCCGAGTGTTAATCTGTGATGTACTTCAATAAAACGCTTAGCGTGTTGGGAATAAACTGTGCCAAACAACAATAATAAACAATACAGACTTTCCCTAATGTTAGAACACAAAACAATCTTGGAGGCATTGCAACAAGTTTATGTGAATTAGAAATGTTAAAAAATAAAATCATATGACCAAAATATCACGGTTATCATCAATTGTTAAATGTGCTCAAAAATAACTAATACCTTGAAATATTTTAACAAAGTGTTATTTAAAATAAATGAACACATGTATAAAACATTAGCAACACACCTATATAATATACTTTCCTTAGCAGAACAAACATTATAAATATTGTTCTACTATTATATGAGTTTTAAAATATGTTTTTCTTTATATGTTTTAATTTGTAAATGTTTTAGAGTGTTTATTGTTATAGGCAAAACGCGTGTTGTTTGTAAGACGTTAATGTGTTTTGTATTCCTGATGGATTCCTGAAGCTATGTGCATGTACTGTTGAGTCAAAAAAAAAAGCTTTTAGTCAAAGTCTGGCAGCTATTTTTGTCTATATACTGTACATATGTGCGGCTTTCTTAACACATCAAGAAAGCTTGGTGTTGTTTTGTTTGTATTTATTGCTGCTATTTTGACCGTCCTCAAAACATTGAATACTATTTTTTCATTGCTATAAAATGGACAACATTTTAAGAGTAATTAGTATTCATGTAACAGCGTAATGAACAGCACATTTACGGTATGACTAAATATTTCTGAACAAAGTTGCTATCTTTATTGTTAGTTGGCACTAGGGATGTAACAATAAAGGGTATGATTGATAACCATGGTAAAACGGTTAGTATTACCATTTTAAATGAAAAATATTGATAACTGCACGGAATGACTGGTTCCAGCACGCAAGCTGAAATGCTAACGTGAAAACAAGAGACATTAACGTCATTGCCCATAAAGAAACAACATAACCCAATCTAAATGTATTGGTTCGTGGGGGAAGTGGATGGTTCATCAGTCATGTTCATGGATGGTTCGAGTTTGTCCGTCTGTGCTATAAGGCAGGTCTTTACGCGTCTAATTGTCTTATTTGACATTTTCTTTACCGATCCAAAAAAAGCGGGAGAGCCATACGCTCTCGCCATGCAACGACGGGTACGACCACAACCGGCGTAAACACACCGCATTCAGAGTTGAAAGTCTCCAGGGAAAAGACGTCGGGCTCGGTCAACGTGTTTTTAGGAGCACGAAGACTGGCTCGGAAAAACCAACGACCCGAGGCCGAAGACTTCGTCTCCCAAGTAGCGCTGAACAGACTTCTTCTCTTGCTCTGTAAGTAGACAAGCTTCCTTTTACGCGTTTATCGACCGGAGAAGGATCACGCCACAGGAAATCGTCCATAGCCAGACTTAACACATCTGCGATGAAACGTTCGAGAAAGGATTTCCGTCTCTTTTCAGCTGGAACAAGCAGAGATCCCCCTTCTGGTATCTGAAAACGTATCCGAAAGATCCATCCATCCCGTGAGCTTCCAAACCCCATTTCTCCCGCAAAGACTCGGACGGCGGCATCCGAGTACGATTCAGAAAAACCCTACTTTTCTGAGGGGCAACGAGGTAAGTTTTCGACTCGCTATTTTTATAGATGGTCACAGGAGTTTCGTTAATCATGGCTAAATCGAGTTTCAGCGGCCTACTCACAAAGTCTTTACTCGTCAATTGCATCCGTGTGCACCCGTCCTCCTTTGTAACCCCCAACCGCATGCTTCTCACGATGTCATTCAACAATACACCCATTCATGTTCCAAATTCCGACTTGCTCGTGCGCACTCCCTCTGTAACCCCCCACAACCACATGCTTCTCAAGATGTCATTAATATTAAACAATACCCCATTCATGTTCCAAATTCCGGTCTTAACAACATCCGGTCTTAGCATCCGTTTCCGGTATTAGCTACTTCCGGTCTTAACAACATCTGGTTTTAGCATCCGTTTCCGGTTTTAGCTACTTCCGGTTCTGGTTTTAGCATCCGGTTCCGGTTTTAGCATTCCGGTCTTAACAACATCCGGTTCCGGTTTTAGCATTCCGGTGTTAACAACATCCGGTCTTAGCATCCGGTTCTGGTCTTAGCCACTTCCGGTTCTGGTTTTAGCATCCGGTTCTGGTATTAGTTACTTCCGTTTCCGGTATTAGCTACTTCCGGTTTTAGCCACTTCCGGTTGAAATTTGACCATAGACCTTTAACCTTTGACTTTTAAACTTTGACCTCTGACCCTTGAGCTTTGACCTTGACCCCTGACCTTGACAGTTGACATTGAACTTTAGCCCTGCCCCTTGACCTTTGACCTCATTTATCAAATTTTGACATACGGTGTAGCCTTACTTCTCTAGTGTGGACAGTTTGTTTGCATGTAAAATTTTCCACTCCTTCTTTGTCTCATTTTGTCCACCAAAAGTTTCATGCTGTGCGTGAATGCACAAAGGTGAGCTTTGTTGATGTTATTGACTTGTTGGAGTGCTAATCAGACATATTTGGTCAGTGCATGACTGCAAGCCAATCAATGCTAACATGCTATTTAGGCTAGCTGCATGAACATATTGCATCATTATGCCTCATTTGTAGATATATTTGAGCTCATTTAATTTCCTTTACTTTTATCCTCTTTGTATATAATTTAGTTTAGCATGTCTCATGACACACTATCCGTATGTAATGTTGGCTGCGTTTCAGATAGTTGTTTGTGTGCCATGTTGTTCCAGACCACAGCAAACATTACCTAACTTGCCAAATATTGTAATAAATGTATTAAAAGAAGACAGCCTGCCGTTTCCTTTAACTTGGACACACACATCTATACCTTTGGCCATTAAAAGACAGTAATTTCCAGGAGTTATCTTATCTTCTGAGTAGCCTCTGATTTACAAATGGTTTCTAATGTTGTAAAAATGTAAAGAATATATTACATTTCAACATTTCTGTCAACAAAGATTTGCTTCAGCCTGCAACACATTTTGATTTTGATAGTAGGCTATTATAGCTAATATAGACACTTACGTCATGTGTTGCCTTCATTATAAGACTTATATACGGCTTTTCATTTGTGCGGCTCCAGACAGATTCGTTTTTTGTATTTTTGGTCCAATATGGCTCTTTTAATGTTTTGGGTTGCATGTCTTTAGAGGTGGGAGGAAGCCGAAGTACCTGGAGGGAACCCAAACAGTCACGGGGAGAACATGCAAAGTCTATTATACAGTACATTATACAGTACTTGCAAATGAGACACAGAAGTGTAAGACAACGAGATAACAACTGTTCACAGCCCAATATTAAATGTTGAATAAAAAATTATTTTTTTTGTCAAACAACCTGCTCAGTGGCCTTGTGGTTTTACTGTCCGCCCTGAGATCGGTAGGTCATGAGTTCAAACCCCCGCTGAGTCATACCAAAGACTATAAAAATTGGACCCATTACCTCCCTGCTTGGCACTCAGCATCAAGGGTTGGATTTGGTGGTTAAATCACCAAAATGATTCCCGAGCGCGGCCACCGCTGCTGCTCACTGCTCCCCTCACCTACCAGGGGGTTAACAAGGGGATGGGTCAAATGCAGAGGACACATTTCACCACACCTAGTGTGTGTGTGACTATCATTGGTACTTTAACTTTAACTTAAATGTATTAACATATTTGAACACACACAAGAACCATTGGTATCGTTGTGTATTGGTATTGGTACTGTATTGATTCAAATGTGAAAGATACCCATCCCTCGTCTAGGGGTGGGCCACAATGCAAATGTTGGCATTGTTCAGATGTACTCTAAAGCAGTGGTCCCCAACCTTTTTGTAGCTGCGGACCGGTCAACGCTTGAAAATTTGTCCCACGGGTGTATGGTATTTTTTAGTTTTTTTTGTTTTTTTGTCATAAGGAAATACAATCATCTGCGATGAGGTGGCGACTTGTCCAGGGTTTACCCCGCCTTCCGCCCGATTGTAGTTGAGATAGGCTCCAGCGCCCCCTGCAACCCCAAAAGGGAATAAGCGGTAGAAAATGGATGGATGGATGGAAATACAATCATGTGTGCTTACGGAGTGTATCCCTGCAGACTGTATTGATCTATATTGGTCTATAACGTATATATTGTGTTTTTTATGTTGATTTATTTTAAAAAATTTAAAAATAAAAACTTTTTTTTTTTTTTTTTTTTAATTTCTTGTGCGGCCCGGTACCAATCAGTCCACGGACCTGTACCAGGCCGCGGCCCGGTGGTTGGGGACCACTGCTCTAAAGGGCCAGTATTGCCAATATAGTGATACCAATACTTTTTCGAGATCAATAATGATTTTGTGAGTTTTACTTTTATTTTTGACCGTGAATAAAATCCGAATACAACTTCTTTATAAACAATTCAACAATATAAGACTATGTAAAATGATCAACAGGAGTATTCCCTCTTATTTACAGTTATTTAAAGTAATCAAAAGCAAAAACTACATTTATATCCTTTGACTTGACCCAGAGCCTTACAATGTATTTCCTAATTGTACACAATACACATCAGTATTTATATCAACAATGCAACAATATTAACAACACAACAAACGACACACATATTTGTGAAAAAAACATTAGCACAGACCTGAAAAAATATTGGTCTCATCAGGTTAGTATCGATCTAATACCGATACATTTGATATCGATACAGTTGATATTCGTATCCCTCCCTCCAGAGTCACCACGCTGTTGTCAGCCGACATATTTGATACTTCAAGACAGTTAGTGGGGACCACCTCCCACCGACAACATGACTGGACGTGTGTAGCCGGTGTGTCCCACGGAGACTTAGACATGGAGGAGTTGGCCAGAGAGAGCATCAGCCTGCTGGCTTCAGCCTCAGCCTCAGCCTCAGCCAAGCCCCGGGTGGAGGTGGCCGGGCCCCGGCTGGGCTCCATGGGGGCCATCTTCATCATGCTGAAGTCTGCACTGGGCGCCGGACTGCTCAACTTCCCGTGGGCCTTCGAGAGAGCCGGGGGCATCCACAGCGCATTGACCGTGGAGCTGGTAGGAAAAGTCCTGTATACTCTTTATTTCTTTATCCTTTTCTGAAAGGAATAATCTCAAACTTTATTCGATATCGTTGTGTTTGTGCCGAGTAACCGTTTTCACAACCACTGTAAGAAAATGTCACCAGTCACTCATTTGTTCTTAAATATCCCATAATCACTGTTTAGTCACCTTAAGATCGAACACAACACACTGAGTTGTGTCCTCATTTTAGCTCAGGGGCCACACGGAGGAAATTCAATTCCCAAATTGGCCGAACTGGTAAAATCATTGCATGATAACTTAAAAATAAAGACAACTCCTGTTTGTTTTTCTTTGTTTTACTTTGGCCGAAAATAGAAAGGGCACATTCCCGAAAAAGCTCCAATCACAAATAATTCTCCTGACAAAACACTTCAAATTCTGAGGAAGAAATGTGTGCGGTTTGAAAAACACAATGAACTTCAACTTTGTCTCAGTGTATCTACCAAGCCATTAAAAATGAAGTCCCAGCCTATCTGGGATTGAAGAAAATAAATAATAAATAGATACAAATGTCTAGTTATCAAATTCCTCATTTGTCATGTCCACGTATTAATTCTGTGCTAACTCAACAAACTATACAAATGGAGGTAGAAACTAGAGGTGAGGAAAATAATACATTTTTGGATGCATCGCAGTTCAGACATTGACAATTAGAAAATCAATTAGTAAACTTCAAAAATTGATAATGGATTTGTTTATTGTAAATAAAGTACTGCAGACAGTTCTAAAATTTGGCTGACTGCAGCGAGCCTCTCACGAGAGATTCGACCAGCTCCTTACCGTATTTTTGGGACTATAAGTCGCAGTCTTTTTCATAGTTTGGCCGGGGGTGCGACTTATGTGTGAAATTATTAACACATTACCGTAAAATATCAAATAATATTATTTAGCTCATTCACGTAAGAGACTAGACGTATAAGATTTCATGGGATTTAGTGATTAGGAGTGACAGATTGTTTGGTAAACGTATAGCATGTTCTATATGTTATAGTTATTTGAATGACTCTTACCATAATATGTTACGTTAACATACCAGGCACGTTCTCAGTTGGTTATTTATGCCTCATATAACGTACACTTATTCAGCATGTTGTTCACTATTCTGTATTTATTTTAAATTGCCTTTCAAATGTCTATTCTTGGTGTTGGGTTTTATCAAATACATTTCCCCAAAAAATGCGACTTATACTCCAGTGCGACTTATATATGTTTTTTTCCTTCTTTATTATGCATTTTTGGCCGGTGTGACTAATACTCCGGAGCGAAAAATACGGTAATTATGGGGCACTTATGTTCCAGTTTTGCACACATTTAATAAATGTGGGAATTAATATAACTGTTTCTTTCTACAAATGCAACATTTTTTTAAAGTCGCAAGTGATAAACGCTTATTTAGTGAAACAAAAGAAATGTAAAACTCCATCAATATACGTAAATTAAAGATGCATCAATAATCGATTTAAAATCGAATCGTAACTCCTTAAAGGCCTACTGAAACCCACTACTACCAACCACGCAGTCTGATAGTTTATATATAAATGATGAAATCTTAACATTGCAACACATGCCAATACGGCCGGGTTAACTTATAAAGTGCAATTTTAAATTTCCCGGCAAACTTCCGGCTGAAAACGTTTCGATATGATGACGTTTGCGCGTGACGTCAAACGTTGAAGCGGAAGTATTTGGAGCCCATTGTATCCAATACAAAAAGCTCTGTTTTCATCTCAAAATTCCACAGTATTCTGGACATCTGTGTTGGTGAATCTTTTGCAATTTGTTTAATGAACAATGAAGACTGCAAAGAAGAAAGTTGTTGGTGGGATCGGTGTATTAGCGGCGGACTACAGCAACACAACCAGGAGGACTTTGAGATGGATAGCAGACGCGCTAGCCGCCGACCGCACCTTGACTTCCTCCGTCTCCGGGCCGCCAACTGCATCGGTGATCGGGTGAAGTCCTTCGTTGTACCGTCGATCGCTGGAACGCAGGTGAGCACGGGTCGTGATGAGCAGATGAGAGCTGGCGTAGGTGGATAGCTAATGTTTTTAGCATAGCTCTGTCGAGGTTCCGTAGCTAAGTTAGCTTCAATGGCGTCGTTAGCAACAGCATTGCTAAGCTTCGCCAAGCTGGAAAGCATTAACCGTGTAGTTACCTGTCCAGAGTTTGGTAGTATTGTTGATCTTCTGTCTATCCTTCCAGTCAGGGGCTTATTTGTTTTGTTTCTATCTGCATTTAAGCACGATGCTATCACGTTAGCTCAGTATCTAAAGTGCTTCACCGATGTATTGTCGTGGAGATAAAAGTCACTGTGAATGTCCATTTCGCGTTCTCGACTCTCATTTTCAAGAGGATATAGTATTCGAGGTGGTTTAAAATACAAATCCGTGATCCACAATACAAAAAGGAGAAAGTGTAGAATCCAATGAACCCTTCTACCTAAGTTACGGTCAGAGCGAAAAAAGATACATCCTGCACTGCACTGTAATCCTTCACTCTAACATTCCTCATCCACGAATCTTTCATCCTCGCTCAAATTAATGGGGTAATCGTCGCTTTCTCGGTCCGAATCTCTCTCGCTGCATTGTAAACAATGGGGAAATGTGAGCAGCCCTTCCTCCTCTGACCTCACGCTACTTCCGGTACAGGCAAGGCTTTTTTTTTATCAGCGACCAAAAGTTGCGAACTTTATCGTTGTTGTTCTCTACTAAATTCTTTCAGCAAAAATATTGCAATATCGCGAAATGATCAAGTATGACACATAGAATGGATCTGCTATCCCCGTTTAAATCAATCAATCAATCAAGCGATCAATGTTTATTTATATAGCCCTAAATCACAAAAGTCTCAAAGGGCTGTACAAGCCACAACGACATCCTCAGCTCAGAGCCCACACAAGGGACGTCGATGTGAATGAATATGAGAAACCTTGGGGTGCAGTAGGCCTTTAATCGTAATCATAATCAAATCGTGAGGTGGCCAAAGATTCCCACTTCTAGTACAAACTGTTGAAGAGGGTTGCGTTACACTCTGCATGAACTTTTCTCATTTTTGAAAGACATTTTGGGGAAATGAGGATGCCAAAGACCAATGCTTTCAAAGCAGAAGACGTAAAACGGCAGGTTTTAAGTTTCATTTGGGTCGAGGGGGAGGAGCCACAGCCATGCGTCACCATAAATGTATGCGCTTTACTGTGTACCTCTTGCTTGGCCCAATAAACTGTTTGCTTGCCTAACAGAATTGTTATTGCGACATCCGGTGGAAACATTTAGATCAGCAGTTTCTTTCATTAAACAATTTCAGTCCATTTTTATACTTAGCAACCTCATCTCGCGGGCTACATAAAACCTGTTTGCGGGCCTGACCCGGCTCTCGGACGTATGTTTGACACCATTGCTGTATATGCTCACAAAGCAGCGAGTGGACCATTTTCTTGCATTTAAGGGCGAGCAAAATGTTTAAAATGCCGCACATTATAAGTGTCCGTCATCTTTGACTGTAATATTTTTCCACTCAGGTCTCCCTTGTGTTCCTGGTCAGTGGTCTGATCATCCTGGGCTATGCGACCTCCATAAGTGGTCAGTGCACCTACCAGGCGGTGGTGAAGGAGGTGTGCGGCCCATCCATCGGTCAGCTATGTGAGATCTGCTTCGTTTTTAACCTTTTTATGATCTCTGTGGCCTTCCTTGTCATAGTGGATGACCAGCTGGAGAAATGTGAGTAAAAGAGTTTGTTTTTTTCAGTGCAATCAAACGACTACATTTTCAAATTTGATAAATCACACATTTGCATTTTTATTATTCGTGAATATTCACACTAATTCAATTCTGTGCATACTTACAATTCACTTTTAAAAGACATGCACCTGGGGTTAGGTTGATTGGCTACACTAAATTGTCCGTAGTGTGTGTGAATGTTGATTTGATTGATTGAGACTTTTATTAGTACGTTGCACAGTGAAGTACATATTCCGTACAATTGACCACTAAATGGTAACACCCGAATAAGTTTTTCAACTTCTTTAAGTCGGGGTCCGCTTAAATTGATTCATTATACAGATATATACTATCAGATATATACTATCATCGTAATACAGTCATCACACAAGATAATCACATTGAATTATTTACATTATTTACAATCAGGGGTGTGGAGGGGGAGGAGGGGTGGGATATGGACAGCAAGTAGTGGACATAGAGAGAGAGAGTGAGAGAGAGAGAGAGATCAGAAGGCACAAGAAAAAGTATCTGCATTTGATTGTTTACATTTGATTATTAGCAATCCGGGGAGGGTGTTAGTTTAGGGTTGTAGCTGCCTGGAGGTGAACTTTTATTGCGGTTTTGAAGGAGGATAGAGATGCCCTTTCTTTTATAACTGTTGGGAGCGCATTCCACATTGATGTGGCATAGAAAGAAAATGAGTTAAGACCTTTGTTAGTTCGGAATCTGGGTTTAACGTGGTTAGTGGAGCTCCCCCTGGTGTTGTGGTTATGGCGGTCATTTACGTTAAGGAAGTAGTTTGACATGTACTTCGGTATTAGGGAGGTGTAGTGGATTTTATAGACTAGGCTCAGTGCAAGTTGTTTAACCCTGTCCTCTACCTTGAGCCAGCCCACTTTGGAGAAGTGGGTAGGAGTGAGGTGGGATCTGGGGTGGAGGTCTAGAAGTAACCTGACTAGCTTGTTCTGGGATGTTTGGAGTTTAGATTTGAGGGTTTGGAGGTGCTAGGGTACCAGGAGGTGCATGCGTAATCGAAAAAGGGTTGAACGAGAGCTCCCGCCAGAATCCTCATGGTGCTTTTGTTGACCAGAGAGGAGATTCTGTAGAGAAATCTCGTTCGTTGGTTAACCTTTTTGATTACCTTGGTTGCCATTTTATCACAGGAAAGGTTAGCCTCTAGAATGGAACCTAGGTAGGTGACGTCATCTTTCCTGGTGATAACAATGTCACCCACTTTTACAGTGAAGTCATTGACTTTCTTAAGGTTGATGTGGGACCCAAACAGGATGGATTCCGTTTTACCCAAGTGTATGGATAGCTTGTTGTCAGCGAGCCAGGTGCAAGTTCTACAGAGCTCAGCACTGAGGATTTTCTCCACCTGTGACTTGTCCTTGTCGGATACCAGCAGGGCAGAGTCATCCGCAAACAAAAACAATTCACAGTCGCATGCCGATGACAAGTCGTTTATGTATATTAGGAACAGTAAAGGTCCCAATATACTGCCTTGGGGGACTCCACAGCTCACCGAGAGGGGGGGGGGGACACGGTGCCGTTCACCTCTACCACCTGCTCCCTCCCCTCCAAGTAAGATTGCATCCAGCTCCATGAGGTTTTGTTAAATCCGATTGCTCTGAGCTTATCCAACAGTATAGCGTGGTTAACGGTGTCAAAGGCCTTCTGAAGGTCCAGCATGACCATGCCGCAGTATTTGCCCGCGTCCACCTCATGTTTGTTGTGGTCGGTCAGATAGAGAAGGCATGTGTCAGTGGAGTGGTTAGTTCTGAAGCCGGATTGGAATTTGTACATGAGTTTATTAGTGGCAAGGTAACTATCGACCTGTTCATAAACTATTTTCTCCATTACTTTCGAAATGGAACTGAGAATAGAAACAGGTCGGTAGTTGCCAGGTTCCAATTTGCTTCCTTTTTTAAAGAGGGGAGTTACTCTTGCAATCTTAAAATATTTTGGTACTTGGCCTTCAGTAATTGATAGGTTTATTATGTGCGTGATGATCGGGGTAATGATGGAGGCAGAGTCCCTGAGGAATCTGGAGGGAATATTATCAAGGCCGGTGGCCTTGTTTGGGTGGTGCGCGCTCAATTTTTTAAACACCTCATCAGCTGTGACCATTTCTAATTTGAAATCATCGTTGGATACTCCTAGCTTTCTGTAGAAGGCTTTAATGTGTTCTACACCAAAGCGACCAGAGTGGTGGGACAGCTTATTGACAAGAGTTGCGGCTATGCTGGTGAAAAAGGTGTTAAGTCTGCTAGCTACCTCCATTTTGTCTGTAATGAGGGAGTCACCCTCCTTGATGCTGATGTTGGTGAGTCTGGTTTTAAGTTTCTGGCTGCAACCAGGAAGCTGGTTGTTGAGAATTTTCCAGAGCTCACGTGGCTTATTTGTGTTTTCCTCTATTTTGTCGTTAATGTAATTTTTTTTTTATGATTTAGTCAGGTTGGTTGACTTATTTCTTAATTTATTGCATTGCTTTTTGAGAGTTGAAAGGAGGGATTTGAGGTTGATAATATTGGGTTGTTTATCTATTTCTGTTTTACATTTTTGGTATTCGGAGTATTTTCTGTCTCTGTCTTTTATGGCAGCTAATAGGTCCGGATTCATCCATGGTTCCGAGCGGGCTTTGATCCTGACTGTTTTCACGGGAGCCATGTCATTTAGTATCTTTAGGAACACCGTTTTGAAGCGATCCCAAGCAACATCAACCAGGTTGCTCGCGAGCACAGGGGACCAGTCCCTCTCATCTAATTTTAAATTGAAATTGTCATTGGAGTATTTTTTGAGGGATCTGGATTGGGCTGTTATGTGGCCATTGGCTTTGGGTTTAGCTATTTTGCGGGTGCAGAATGTTAGATAGTGGTCGCTAAGACCACAGATCATGACCCCACTATTTTTTATTTTAGGCCGGTCTGAAGTGAGAATGAGATCTATGGTTGATTGGGTGGAATCACACACCCTTGTAGGTAGCGCTATTAGCTGGGAAAGACCGTGCAGATTATACAACTTGCTGTAGGATCTGAAGACAGGCACATCTTTGCATTGAATATCTGTGTTCAGATCCCCAGTTATAATTTTCTCCACGTTGTCTGTCCCTGCCAAGCACTCTTCCAGAGCCCCATAGAAATCATTCTGATTAGGGGGTCTATAAACAGTCCCTATTAGTACCGGCTTAGCGTTTTTAAATTTGATTTCCGCCCACACAGATTCCAGGTCATTGTGGTTAAGATCAGTGCGAGTTATGTATTTAATATCTTGGTGAATATACATACAAACGCCCCCACCGTGTTTATTCCTATCCTTTCTGATAACCGAAAAGTTTTCTATTTCTATCTCTGAGTCAGAAATACTTTGATCAAATTTGGTTTCAGAGAAACACAAGATTTTTACCTTCGTGTTGAGGAACATTTCTCTGATTTGGTCGAGTTTGGTTCCAGAGAGGCTGTTCACATTAAGGTGGATGATGTGTAGTCCACTGGAACCAAAAAGAGCATCAGAGTCCGCTGTGTTGTGGTACTGACCAGAAAAGTTGTTGGTTATTATTGCTCTTGAAGTTGGAGAGCAGGAGGGAGAGAAGGGAGAGAGAGGAGAGAGAGAGAGAGAGGCATATTGATCTTCCTCCAGGTGAAGGGGGAGGGGCAGAGTTGGAGAGGGGGAGGCCAGGTAGGGTGGGTGGGGGTGGGGGTGGATTTGCTTTTGGCGGGTTTTTTTTTAAGACAAAGAGAATATGTCTATCTGTGTTGGCCCTGTGATGAGGTGGCAATTTGTCCAGGGTGTACCCCGCCTTCCGCCCGAATGCAGCTGAGATAGGCTCCAGCACCCTCCGAGACCCCGAAAGCGACAAGCGGTAGAAAATGGATGGATGGAAGACACAATAGTTTGACACAAATGCAGTTTTCTGTCATATGGGAAAATGTATTAAATGTTTTATTTGAATGCACATCATTTATTTGCTCAGAATTTGCAGTTTCACCTAAACTACCGTAGGAGTTTATTTTGAAATACAATTTGGCTGCAAGCACACCAGTCGTTGCACTGACGTGTGCATTGACCTGATCACTGACCGTAAAGCAACCTGCTCCGACTTTCAGGTAACCATCCGCTGTTAAGAAGCATGTGCAGTCAGAATAAATTGCGCAATTAATCTGCGTTTATACAGTACATGATAAATGCGATAATGTTTTGTTATCAGTCGCATGAGTTACCATGTTAACTTTGACAGTTAGAGAAAGTTAATTAGTTAACATAATTGATTGGCAGCCATTGACTACCGACTCATCCAAGTATCAAAAATGATTGTCATATCTATAGTTATGCTACTTTGTTTTAGCACCTGATAATGTCTAATAATCTACATATTTACACATGGAAGTCTATAATCCAATCACAACTTGATCGTTCTATTTAAAATCCGTTGTAAGGGTGTGTAAAGGCAACATCTTTAAATCCACTCTGGATCCACCTCAGGGGTTTTCCCCCGATTGCCAATATGCCTGGGGCAGTGGGCCATGGCTAGAGCCATGATGGGGGTGTGGTCGAAAAAATGTGGGCAATTTGCGGTGATGCATGTATTTTCTTTAAAAAAGCTAAATACATTTTATACAGACATTTAAAAACAAATCTGTTTTATTAATTAGTAATAACATATATTTTTTCTTTATTATATCGTTTTGCTCTATTAGATTGTTGCTGCATATTGTACAATGTCCTTTGTTGAGAAATTTTCAAGTGTCTAGAGACTTTTCCAATCCTTAAAGTGACCTATTCATTATTAAAAAGGATTAGCAACAAATCTAGCATCTTTTTCTGGTATTGTTGTGAGGACTGTACTCCTGTTGAGAGAATCTTTACTTCTGTCGCTCGATGTCTGCAACGAACAGCGAGCCTTACATCATACTTGCTTCATGTGCTGCAAACTGCATTGTCCGCTGGTAAATGTCAAATCTATTAAAGGCCTACTGAAACCCACTACTACCGACCACGCAGTCTGATAGTTTAGATATCAATGATGAAATCTTAACATTGCAACACATGCCAATACGGCCGGGTTAGATTAGTAAAGTGCAATTTTAAATTTCCCGCGAAATATCCTGCTGAAAACGTCTCGGTATGATGACGTTTGCGCGTGACGTCACGGATTGTAGCGGACATTTTGGGACACCATTGTGGCCAGCTATTAAGTCGTCTGTTTTCATCGCAAAATTCCACAGTATTCTGGACATCTATGTTGGTGAATCTTTTGCAATTTGTTTAATGAACAATGGAGATAGCAAAGAAGAAAGCTGTAGGTGGGAAGCGGTGTATTAGCGGACGGCTGCAGCAACACAAACACGTAGCCGGTGTTTCACTGTTTACATTCCCGAACGATGACAGTCAAGCTTTACCATTGGCCTGGGACAAGCTTTACCATTGGCCTGGGACAACAGAGACTCTTACCAGGAGGACTTTGAGTTGGATACGCATGCTTGTGGAGATGGGACAACAGAGACTCTTACCAGGAGGACTTTGAGTTGGATACGCGCTACCGTGAGTACGCAGCTGCGGCTTCCAAACATTTGATCGCTTGCCCGTACGTGCGTGTCGCTACGTACGTAACTTTGGGGAAATATATGTGCTGTATGAACTTTGGGGAGGTGAACGGTACTTTGGGCTGTGGGATTGAGTGTGTTGTGCGGGTGTTTGATTTGTATTGGCGGGTTATATGGACGGGAGGGGGGAGGTGTTTGTTATGCGGGATTAATTTGTGGCATATTAAATATAAGCCTGGTTGTGTTGTGGCTAATAGAGTATATCAATCAATCAATCAATCAATGTTTATTTATATAGCCCTAAATCACAAGTGTCTCAAAGTGCTGTACAAGCCACAACGACATCCTCGGTGTCGAGTGGGTCTGACATAATATTGTGAAAGTCCAACACATCAGCGAAAGTCCAGTCCATGGTGGGGCCAGCGGGAACCATCCCGAGTGGAGACGGGTCAGCAGCGTAGAGATGTCCCCATCTGATGGACAGGCTAGCGGTCCACCCCGGAGCAGAGTAGAAAAGAAAAGAAAAGAAACGGCAGATCAACTGGTCTAAAAAGGGAGTCTATTTAAAGGCTAGAGTATACAAATGAGTTTTAAGATGAGACTTAAATGCTTCTACTGAGGTAGCATCTCTAACTTTTACCGGGAGGGCATTCCATAGTATTGGAGCCCGAATAGAAAACGCTCTATAGCCCGCAGACTTTTTTTGGGCTCTGGGAATCACTAATAAGCCGGAGTTCTTTGAACGCAGATTTCTTGCCGGGACATATGGTACAATACAATCGTCAAGATAGGCAGGAGCTTGACCATGTAGTATTTTATACGTAAGTAGTAAAACCTTAAAGTCGCATCTTAGGTGCACAGGAAGCCAGTGCAAGTGAGCCAGTATAGGCGTAATATGATCAAACTTTCTTGTTTTTGTCAAAAGTCTAGCAGCCGCATTTTGTACCATCTGTAATCTTTTAATGCTAGACATAGGGAGGCCCGAAAATAATACGTTACAGTAATCGAGACGAGATGTAACGAACGCATGGATAATGATCTCAGCATCGCTTGTGGACAAAATGGAACGAATTTTAGCGATATTACGGAGATGAAAGAAGGCCGTTTTAGTAACACTCTTAATGTGTGACTCAAACGAGAGAGTTGGGTCGAAGATAATACCCAGATTCTTTACCGAGTCGCCTTGTTTAATTGTTTGGTTGTCAAATGTTAAGGTGGTATTATTAAATAGATGTTGGTGTTGAGCAGGACCGATAATCAGCATTTCCGTTTTCTTAGCGTTGAGTTGCAAAAAGTTAGCGGACATCCATTGTTTAATTTCATTAAGACACGCCTCCAGCTGACTACAATCCGGCGTGTTGGTCAGCTTTAGGGGCATGTAGAGTTGGGTGTCATCAGCATAACAGTGAAAGCTAACACCGTATTTGCGTATAATGTCACCTAGCGGCAGCATGTAAATACTAAAGAGTGCAGGGCCAAGAACTGAACCCTGGGGAACTCCGCACGTTACCTTAACATAGTCCGAGGTCACATTGTTATGGGAGACACACTGCATCCTGTCAGTAAGATAAGAGTTAAACCAAGACAAGGCTAAGTCTGACATCCCAATACGCGTTTTGATACGCTCTAATAAAATATTATGATCAACAGTATCGAAAGCGGCGCTAAGATCAAGAAGCAGCAACATAGATGACGCATCAGAATCCATCGTTAGCAATAGATCATTAGTCATTTTTGCGAGGGCTGTCTCCGTAGAGTGATTTGCCCTGAAACCGGATTGAAAAGGTTCACAGAGATTGTTAGACACTAAGTGTTCATTTAGCTGCTGTGCGACAATTTTTTCGAGAATTTTCGAGATAAACGGAAGGTGGGACACCGGCCGGTAGTTCACCATGAGGTCAGGATCGAGGTTAGGTCTTTTGAGTAGAGGATGAATAACCGCTTTTTTTGAATGCTAGAGGAACAGTACCAGATATATATATATATATATATATATATATATATATATATATATATATATATATATATATATATATATATATATATATATATATATATATATATATATATGTCTTGTGTTTATTTACTGTTTTAGTCATTCCCAGCTGAATATCAGGTCCCACCCGCCTCTCACAGCATCTTCCCTATCTGAATCGCTTCCACTGCCCTCTAGTCCTTCACTCTCACTTTCCTCATCCACGAATCTTTCATCCTCGCTCAAATTAATGGGGAAATCGTCGCTTTCTCAGTCCGAATCGCTCTCGCTCCTTGTGGCCATGATTGTAAACAATGTGCAGATGTGAGGAGCTCCACAACCTGTGACGTCACGCTACTTCCGGTACAGGCAAGGCTTTTTTATCAGCGACCAAAAGTTGCGAACTTTATCGTCGATGTTCTCAACTAAATCCTTTCAGCAAAAATATGGCAATATCGCGAAATGATCAAGTATGACACATAGAATGGATCTGCTATCCCCGTTTAAATAAGAAAATCTCATTTCAGTAGGCCTTTAAAGTACATCCACATTGCAGACATGCTGCCAGACAATCGTGTGTGTATGTATTGCCTACATCATACAACATCCGGTATTGGCAGTGTTATTTTTGTGATCAAAATATTTTATCGGCGGACGAATTTCCGATGCATCACCAGTCAATAGTGCGCAAATAGTAGGCTATATACTGTATATACAAGACGACTGGGGACCCTTTTCTGCTGCAGCCTTCTTCCGCCATTGCAGCCGTTGTGGTAGTTCTTAAATCTACTGTCTTCCGCCAGCTCCGCCGTTGAGGTCTTCACCGTATCCCTGGCTAGGGGGCAGTCAGGTACTAGGCCTTTGCCAAGGGCAACCTGGGGTAACAGTAGTAAAGGGGTTAACCTCCTAGTGCCCCAAGACTCCATAGAGGAGCCTCCACTGCCGGATACACTATAACGTCATGCCCAGGACACAGGTTGCTAACAATCAGTGTCAGGTCAATGCATACATCAGTGCAAAGATGAGTAAGGACATTCCGACTGCTGTGCTCGCTGGCTTCAAAATCAGAGCTGGTATTGGGATTGTGGACTAAGCTGCAAATTGCAGATACTTTGATGTGGGCTAAAAACAAGGATTTATTAGGATGGCAAACACATTTTATACTGGAAAGTAGATAATTTGGTGTAGATTATGAATTGAAATAAGTCTTCCAAGGAGTTGTCATCAAAGCCAGTGGTGATGATGGATGAGGGCATACATGTCATGATTCTACATCAGTGAGTTGCCATCTTTCTTGTTCGTGAAGTAAAATCCCGCACCAGAGGAAAAAGAGGGTCCAGTTATTTAGGTCTTAATGTACGTTTTCATAGGTTGTCATTTGGGACGTGAGATGTTATACATCCTCCCTACAGGGAGAGAGGCCCCTGAAAGGAGATTGATACAACTATTGTAAGGCCTATGATGAGTTAGAGAACGTCCTTTAGTCTTGCTAGACTTCCTTCAAATTAAAGTAATCGGGGGTAGTAACCTGGGACAAGTCTGCTGCGGTTTTAAGGATGACGATTATCATTCAAAGGTAGGAGGAACAGCTGATTTCAGGCAATGTGAGAGGCAGAAGTTGCTCCAGTTGAGTATTCCCCCTGTTGTCTAGTTGATTTGAGGATTGTTTCTCAGCTTCGGAAAACCAAGAACTAAAGAATAGAGGGGGTTTTGCAACACCATGAGATATAGCTTATCCTGATGGTTTCCATGAAGTACAAGTGTTATGATCTGGGTCTGGGCTTTGACGATGATCAGACTATCCGGTGTCTTTGTAACGATGCTGATCTATAGTGTTTTGAGCAGTATTCCCAGTCTGGCTTCCAGATCGGCATCAATAAAGTTACCCTCAGCTCTGAAGTCTACCAGGACTGATACATTCAAAAGATTCTATCTTGTAAATTTCCAAACATGCAAGACATAAGGGAGATTCAATATACTGTTTCTCTCTTACCCTGTACTGTGGAACACATTGCCAAGCTCGGGGAGAGAGTGGCTGCCAAACTGGTTGTCTTATTTTTTTTTTAAATGAGAAGAAAAAAAATGACACATAAATGAGGAGCCTCTGTGACGATCTGTCACTTAATTTCTGTTTGTTTTGTATTTACTTCCCATCAGTGCTCTTATTTTGGTTTCCACTTCCTGCTTGTTCCGCTGAGCACTGTTTGTTCACTCACCTGCTGTTGATTGGCAGGTGGTCCACACCTGCTGCCAATCAGCATATGTTCTATTTATGCTTGTCTCGAGCACTCCTTAGTGCTCCAGTGCTCCAAGATCACTTTATGTTGTGGAACGTTTACATGCAAGACTGCTTCATTTCTGTTTTGAGTAAATTAAAACTCATACCTTCTCTCCGTCTGCTGGTTCCTGCATCTTGGGGTTACTAAAACAGCAGCCATGCGAGTTCCTTACAGCCACGTTGTTTTTACAAAACAAACAGTTACTCAGCTAATCAACACAAGTTCACATAGGAAAAAAATACGACTGACTTATTTTGCACTTCAATGAAGTCCCCCAGGATTGACAGTCAACCCTGGAGAACTGTGCCCAGTTGAGGAAGACCTGGGATTGACTGTTAAAGCCTGAGCTGAGCCAGTAGAGACAGACGGTTAGTAGGGTCTTGGTCCCCACCCTCACTGATGGGTGCAAGAGTTTAAGCGCTTGCTGAGTACTATTGTAGCTCTCACTAAAGACTGGGGAGTAAGTTCTGATGGGAGAAGGTGTTAGGGATGCTTCGCTTTGGCGCTGTTTATTGATATGGATGCTGATAGTTACCGGGATGTTGAAGATGGCAGGTTTTTCTCTGGCCACCAACTGATTATTTAGGGTATCTGTTCGGCCATTGATGAATACTGGAGGGAGAGCATCCTCATTCCAGTGCTGGAGAAGTGTGAGTAGAATGATAGAACTGTTTTCACCTTTTAGGAAAACTCAGCGAAGGTAATGGGGTTGTTTATCTTGGGAAGGAAACCAAGCTTCTGCCTATGCTTTTGCTCATTCTAGTTACAAATCAATTACGTAACTTATCTTGCCTCGATAATTAAAAACGTATTGGGGTCTCTGTTCTAACACAAGTTTACATCGCAGCAAAAATCCTCTGCACTTGTCAAACTTGCTGGTAAAGGGTTCCAGAGTTGACAATAATTTTGATGGTTATATACTGTATATCGAGGAGTCGCCTTCAAAATCAGTGGATCGATGGTGGACGAGAGGAAAAAGGCGAAAGTGTGACACCCCAATGAGACTTTAGATAGTACAACTGTTACCAAATTTTGAGCAAATAATTCAAGTTAAAACATTTAATAAATATTCATGTATGCCATTCTGACAATAACATTGCATTTGTGTCAAAATATAGTGGTCTTTTTAAAAGTTCAAATAACATATAAGTTAAAATATACATGTAATTTATTGCAATTAATCACAAATAATCACTATTCTAAGTGATTAATCTGATTTTAAAAATCAGTTGTTAGATAGCACCAGTTTATATATACTTATTAAGGGATTTTTGTATGTAAGAAACATATTAATACTTGTATTATGTAAATATACCAGTGAATCTTGTGTCAGATGTACAGTAGAGTACATAAAACACCTACTAGAAGTTGCTTGGCGTGAGAAGCTGCACAGTTCACTAAGGCTGAAACGACGCGTCGACGTAGTCGACGTCATCGACGTCATCGGTTACGTAAATACGTCGACGCCGTTTTTGTGCGTTGACGCGTCGCATATTTACGTCACACAACCGTCATGGCGAAGCGCAAAGCAGACGATGCGAGCGGTGCGAGCGAGGGGGAAAAAGCATGCCAAAAGTGGTCAAAAGTGTGGGAGTATTTCAATAAACGGCCTAATAATGTTGTTGTATGCACACTGTGTCGAGCGGAAATGGCCTATCATAGCAGCACAACGGCTATGAACGAACATTTGAAAAGAAAACCATCAACTAGTCGAATCGTCCGCGCGAGCATACGTTGTCATCATTACACAAAAATATGAATGTATCATTTGTATCCGCTAGGGGTGTAACGGTACGTGTTTTATATTGAACCGTTTCGGTACGGGGCTTTCGGTTCGGTACGGGGGTGTACCGAACGAGTTTCTAAGCTAAAGCTAAAGTCTTAACAAGCTGCTTTGCTCCTACTGCCTCTGTCTCAGCACGCAGCATTGTCCCACCCACACAACCATCTGATTGGTTACACACAAAGCATTGTCAGCCAATCAGCAGTGCGCATTCAGAGCGCATGTAGTCAGCGCTTCAGCGTGGAGCAGATAGGTGTTTAGCAGGTGAGCATCAGGCAGCGGACTCTCCCCAAATGATAATAAACACCTCCCAGTCAACTACTAGTAACATCACTATGAGCCCGTTGACCTTCTAGAAACTTAAACTGCAGCTCAGCTCACTCGCAGTCCTGGTTTGAGGTGAAGGCTAATTACCTCTCAGTTCCAGCCACATCGACCCCTTCTGAGCGCCTATTTTCAGCTGCTGGGAATATTGTAAACATGAAAAGAACCAGAGCATGTACACATGCTAACCTTTCTTCATTACAACTGTTAGTCACTCACTGGAATGAGTAGAATTGGTTATTGTATACTGTGTTGGACTGGATGTTTTTTTTGCACATTTTAAAAGCAATACTTAATGTTTACAGTGCTCCAGAATATTTAGATTGGCACTTTTTTGTATTGGATGTTTATCTTTATTTTTGCACATTTTAGCAAATAAGCAATACTTTCACTTTTGTTGAAATGTTTACACTGTTGTTACAGAATATTTCGTTTTGCACTTTTTTGTATTGGATGTTTATCTTTATTTTTGCACATTTTAAAGCAAAGTAAGCAATACTTTTACTTTTGAAATGCTTATACTATTGCAGAATATTAAGATTTGCACTGGTAGTTTACTTTTATATTTGCACATTAAAAAGCAAATAAGCTACTTTTAATTTTGTTAAATGTTAAAAGTTTTAAATGTTTACATAGTTACAGAATATTTAGTCATGTTGTTGTCAATGTTGACTGAGTGGCCATACTTCTTTTTTTTTGTAAATAAAAGCCATGCCTTTTGGAAAAAACGGGCCTACATTTATTTTTTCATCTTCATTTTGAATAAAAAAAATAATCGGTAAAAGGAAAAATAATCTATAGATTAATCGAAAAAAAAAAATAAAAAAAAATCTATAGATTAACCGATTAATCGAAAAAAAATAAAAATCTATAGATTAATCGATAGAAAAATAATCGTTAGCTGCAGCCTTACAGTTCACACATTTGAACAATAACTAACAAACCTGAGAGGAGTCCAGGCTGGTCCACTAATAACTTAAAGCATTAAAAAGCCTGGGCTTACCGTGTTAATGACATATTCTTCTTATTACAAACTAGTGTACCATTGTTACCCTAAAAATCAAAACGGGTAACTTACTTTTAATTATGAATTTCCATCTCATGTTTTGTCTCATGTTTTATTCTCATTTGACCTTATTTTCAAATGTTCTTGTTTGTTTCTTGTGTTGTCTATTAGTGTGTGACTCCCTCTATGAGTTAATAACTGGTTTGCCAGACACCGAGAGGCCCTATCACTTCTACACGGACCAACGCTTTGCCCTGGTGCTGCTGTGTGCCTTCCTCATCCTGCCCATTTCCACCCCAAAAGAGATCAGCATTCAAAAATACATCAGGTCTGCCTTCCAGTTCTTCTCCACCACAAATATACGTATAATGTATGTTTCAGTGGTGTTTTCTGTCGAATCCTACTCCCCTAAGTAAAAAAAAAAAAGACTTCTAAGAGAAAATAAGGCATCAGAGCCAGACTCTCCCAGCTAAACCACCCCACACTCAAATGCATAAATGAAAACAACATGTAAACAAATTCAAGTGCAATGATTGTAGTTAGATCAGGCCTTAATAGCCAGGGTAGCGTTGATACAGTTATTTAGATAGCCTATGGTTCTCCACTCCATATGCTTTCAACCTGGCTGTCTTGTCATGTGTATTTGCTAATGTAATATTCAGAATAATATATAATTTAAATTTGAAGTCTTTCTTTCTGTTTAAGTGTGAACATTTAGCTGCACACACAGCAGACTTTCCCAATTTCCCACATAATGGATACATTCTTAAACAATCAGAAATTGGTACATTGAATTACTGTATTACACCATTACTACACACATTACTTTAGTCAAAACTATTCATGTTCCTTAAACATAAAAGTATTTTAGGTTGTGCAATATAAGGGGTACATTTAGAAGATGTTCCTATAGGGGTCACCGTTGCACTTTGCCTGAAAAACTTGGTCAGCTCACACCCTTGTTCAGATTCTAGAGTCCTAAAGCAAAAACATTACAGCAATAGTATTGTGAGACATGGTCTAAAAATAAGCTCTTCTGTTCTTACTGTAAAAAAAATCGACATAGGGGTACAAACCATGAAACCTTAGCAGTTAAACATATTAAATTAACCAATACAACACTATTTACTCATTTGGTTGGTTTTGATGTCTGCAGGCAGTTTGCCTTGCGTTATAATATTTTATTATTTTACTAAGAGCAGAACAGGAGGGTTTTGTAAACTCTACTTTAATGCAATTTGCAATGCAAGTGTGCATAACAAACAATCTAAAATAAAAGATTCTGTTAAAAATGTGTAACTGTTAACAACATTGATAAAAATAACAGTTATGTAGTACATATGTACTGTATGTTACAGCAGGGTACTTCCTGGTTCATGGAGGATGACACATCAACAGAGAGTGTTGTTATGATCCCTTAAAGGCCTACTGAAACCCACTACGACCGGCCACGCAGTCTGATAGTTTATATATCAATGATGAAATCTTAACATTGCAACACATGCCAATACGGCCGGGTTAACTTATAAAGTGCAATTTTAAATTATAAAGTGCAATTTTAAATTTCCCGCTAAACTTCCGGTTGAAAATGTTTATGTATGATGACGTATGCGCGTGACGTCAATCGTTGAAACGGAAGTAGCGGACACATTGAATCCTATACAAAAAACTCTGTTTTCATCTCAAAATTCCACAGTATTCTGGACATCTGTGTTGGTGAATCTTTTGCAATTTGTTTAATGAACAATGAAGACCGCAAAGAAGAAAGTTGTAGGTGGGATCGGTGTATTAGCGGCGGACTACAGCAACACAACCAGGAGGACTTTGAGATGGATAGAAGACGCGCTAGCCGCCGAACTCACCTTAACTTCCTCCGTCTCCCGGCCGCCGACCGCATCTGTGATCGGGTGAAGTCCTTCGTCGCACCGTCGAACCGCTGGAACTTAGGTGACCACGGGTGTTGATGAGCAGATGAGGGCTGGCTGGCGTAGGTGGATAGCTAATGTTTTTAGCATAGCTCTGTGAGGTCCGGTTGCTAAGTTAGCTTCAATGGTGTCGTTAGCAACAGCATTGTTAACCTTCGCCAGGCTGGAAAGCATTAACCGTGTAGTTACAAGTCCATGGTTTAATAGTATTGTTGATTTTCTATCTATCCTTCCAGTCAGGGGTTTATTTCTTTTGTTTCTATATGCAGTTAAGCACGATGCTATCACGTTAGCTCCGTAGCTAAAGTGTTTCGCCGATGTATTGTCGTGGAGATAAAAGTCACTGTGAATGTCCATTTCGCGTTCTCGACTCTCATTTTCAAGAGGATATAGTATCCGAGGTGGTTGAAAATACAAATCCGTGATCCACAATAGAAAAAGGAGAGAGTGTGGAATCCAATGAGCCAGCTTGTACCTAAGTTACGGTCAGAGCGAAAAAAGATATGTCTTGCACTGCATTCTAGTCCTTCACTCTAACGTTCCTCATCCACGAATCTTTCATCCTCGCTCAAATTAATGGGGTAATCGTCGCTTTCTCGGTCCGAATCGCTCTAGCTGCATTGAAAACAATGCAGCTAGAGCACAATGGGGAAATGTGAGGAGCTACTTCCGGTACAGGCAAGGCTTTTTTTATCAGCGACCAAAAGTTGCAACTTTATCGTCGATGTTCTCTACTAAATCCTTTCAGCAAAAATATGGCAATATCGCAAAATGATCAAGTATGACACATAGAATGGATCTGCTATTCCCGTTTAAATAAAACAATTTCATTTCAGTAGGCCTTTAATGCCACAGAGACCCAAGCTGTAAAATGCGGTGTGCAGTACATACATACAGTATATTCAAAATCAGATTTTTTAGTTGGGACTTTAAGTAGGATACATCGTCGTCCGGAGTTACGACATGCACACATTGAATGAGGGACAGGATGTGTGACTGCTTCGCTCAATAAACAAATCCAATCAGCTAACAATAGCACCAGCGATTGAAAACTTTCTTTTGTTGTGAAATTCTCCTCTTTAAGAACATTTCGCCTTCCCAGTGAAATACGTAAACGGATATGATTGCAGATCAGGCGATATATGAACTTTAATTTACTGAAAATAAAATAATTATTCAAACTGTTACTGTTGCACTTTACACTTGGCAAAAAAACATGTAAACTATCATATTGAGTTTTTTAAATTAAATTTTATGTTTTGATGCATAAACACAGATATATATTAAGATTAATTAAAGATTAAAGTACCAATGATTGTCACACACACTAGATGTGGTGAAATTTGTCCACTGCATTTGACCCATCCCCTTGGGGAGCAGTGGGCAGCAGCGGCGCCGCGCCCGGGAATCATTTTGGTGATTTAACCCCCAACTCCAACCCTTGATGCTGAGTGCCAAGCAGGCTATGTATGTATGTATGTATGTATGTATGTATGTATGTATATATATATATATATATATATATATATATATATATATATATATATATATATATATATATGTATTGGCCATCATAATGTACATTCTATAATTTGTTTTGCAGACATGACCCTCTTTAAGCCAGCAAACTCTGTGGTCATGTTCCGTTGAGCTGCATTCTTTACTTGTTAAATTATGTTTTTATGAACTTGCTGTCCTTGTGTATTTTCACTCACAGTGTACTGGGCACTCTGGCTGCGACCTACTTGACCATAGCCATCATCATCAAGTACCACACGATGCATTCTGTTCTGCTTCACATAACCCCTCTCTACAGCAGCGGGTATGTACACGTACTGTAGATACAACCATGCACATTTGTGTTGCTCTTGCATAACCGATCAATTTAGATAGTTAGCAACCTGAGACTATATCACAAATGCAACACATGATCTAGGCTCGAGGTGAGTGGTTTGAGTGGTTATATACTTGTATATTCATATGCATTGTGTGAAAAGTATCACACAAATTGAATAAAAAAATATATTTTGTGATATGAACAGTGGCTGCTTGATGTTTGACACTAGACTAACCTAACCAGTTATGACAGTACAGGGTGATCTTTTAAAAAATCTAATTGGAGTGAATGTTTGATATGTTCAATAATTCATTTAAAAGTTTATATTTAGTTGCTTCAAGCCTTGTCACTCTTATACAACAAATGAAAGCATTAATTATTTTGTAATTTTAGAATAAGCTTTAAGCTGTTTTTACTGGGCTCCCCTTGACTGAAACAAGTTGTTTATTAGATTCATCTCAAAGGTATTGTATCCCCATCTTCTCAAAAATTAAAGTCTGGTCTTCTGGGACAAGCTTGTGGGCTATAAACCTACTTGACAGTCATAGCAGTCTTATGAGCTTGCTTACAGGAAATGTGTCTGTTATCAATCCTACACATAACTCTACTTTGAATCGAGGCCACTAGGACAGACAGAACCACTTTCACTGTTAAGACTCTGAAGGTTTCGTTGCGCTGACAGAGGAATTAGCTGGAATGTGTGTCAGCGCCATAACATTGGAAATTATGTGAAAGTTATGAGTCTAACTTGCCTAATTCTGTGCAGGATCAGCTCCTGGGCATCCACGTTCAGCGTCATCCCAACCATCTGCTTTGGTTACCAAGTAAGTAAAATCAAACAAATATATTTACAGTCATGTGGAAAGAATAGCACCCTATTTTTTGGTGATTTGGCTGAAGACCCTAAAAGTTACAGTAGGTGTTTTGTAGGGATAGGCACGAAGACTGCGTTCCATAACGGTACCGGTGCCAAAGTAAACGGTAGTAAGCCGCCCGATAAAAGAAGTAGCGTTTGAGGCCTCATTTTGGTTCTAAATGAATGCAGACTCAACCACCTGCAAGAAATGCTTGACAGTGATGTTGTGCAAGTAACGTCTTATGCTGTAAACTGCAGCAGCCATCATAACACCGCTAACGCTGCAGCACTAGACAGTAGCCAAAACAACAACAATACAGCGCTTCCTATTGTGCACCGATGATGGTCACGGTGATCGAGGTTGCAGTTACAAACCCAAGTAATTCTGTGTAGTAACATTACAACACAAATAAATCCTCTTTTGCACGGCCGTCATATTCTTTATTGCTACAATAATTCTGACAATTGTTTGTGTATTTCATTTATTATTTTTTAATGTATTACTTTTTTTTTTTTTTACAAAATGTATTGTGGTTTCCATTTTTTATTACTGGTTGGGGCACCGTTTAAACACCGGCACATTTTTTTTTTATACCAATTTGGTGCTACTATCAGTTTAAATGTAAATGGTACCCATCCCTAATGTTTTGTAGAGCCCATTGAATAGCAGCAGTTATGCATGTTTTGCCAAACTTTCAACCTTTTGAGCGAGGCAGCAGTTAGAAAGTATTTAAAATCGTTACTTCCTTGCACCTCATTTAACACCACTATTTTTTGTATTTATTTATTTTTGACATTAAATAATATATTTTTATACAATTTTTTAAGAGATTCAACTACAGGTTAGAAAATCCTTACAGAAATGTGAAACTAAAAAGGGTAACAAAAACAAAGAAACCCAGAAACAGCTTATTCACACTTACTCAGAATTTATTTTTAAATATTGATGTTGTTTTACATGCTGTACACAAGAGTGAGTACAGTAGTACCTCAATTTACAAGCTTTATTGGTTCTGTGACCGAGCTTTTAACACACTCTCAAATCTCCCACTGAAATTCATTTAAATCAGTTTGATTGGTGCTAGGGCCCCACAGAACAGCACAATTTCAACATGTAATATGCCCTTTTGATTTGAAAACAAACTTTTAGATAAGAAATATTGTATTAAAGCAATTCAATAGAATTCACTACTAACAATTACCGTATTTTTCGGAGTATAAGTCGCACCGGCCGAAAATGCATAATAAAGAAGGAAAAAAACATAAGTCGCACTGGAGTATAAGTTGCATTTTTGGGGGAAATGTATTTGATAAAACCCAACACCGAGAATAGACATTTGAAAAGCAATTTAAAATAAATAAAGAATAGTGAACAACAGGCTGAATAAGTGTACGTTATATGAGGCATAAATAACCAACTGAGAACGTGCCTGGTATGTTAACGTAACATATTATGGTAAGAGTCATTCAAATAACTATAACATATAGAACATGCTATATGTTTACCAAACAATCTATCACTCCTAATCGCTAAATCCGATGAAATCTTATACGTCTGGTCTCTTACGTGAATGAGCTAAATAATATTATTTGATATTTTACGGTAATGTGTTAATAATTTCACACATAAGTCGCTCCTGAGTATAAGTCGCACCCCTGGCCAAACTATGGAAAAAACTGCGACTTATAGTCAGAAAAAAATGGTACAGTATTTTACACAGTAATGTTATAATAATGTACAGCATTTACCTTGGAGAATGGACTTCTATGTCATCTTTTTCCAGCTGCTTCTCCTTCAGACATGTGTTCATGGATAAAAGGCCGTCGTTTGGATATTATTTTACCATTCATACTAATGGAGGATATTTATAATGTTTTTTTTTAGTGACCTAAAGCATGTGACACTGAGAACTCATCATTCATTCATTCCACGGTCACACATTGATCGTGATAAGCTACAATTGTGGCCGCAGCTGCTGTAAGATAGACCGACAGAAGCATGGCTGCCCATTTGCTCCTCCACTACCAAACATTCACTCACATTTATACACCAATGTGCACTGCACTGGAGGTAGGGTGGGTGAAGTGTCTTGCCCAAGGACACAACAGCATTTCCTCGGCTGACGAAAGCTGGATTCGTACCAGGATCCCTCAAGTTTCTGGATGGCTGCTCAACAATCTGAGCCACCATCTGCTTCTTCTTCTCAGCACCATCCTTTACATCCACTTTCTTCCTTCCAATGGTTGGAAAACAAAGTTATGTCAATCTCTAGTTATATGCTAATGCTAGTGTGTAAGACCGGATGTATTGGACGGATCTTATGGGGTCGTTGTGACATTTGGGGATGCTTGTAACTAAAATTTTGCTTGTAACTTAAAGCATACCAATTAACCGAGAGACTGCTCTTATGTCAAAACACTTAAGTTGGGGCACTCTTGAATTTAGG
Source organism: Entelurus aequoreus (assembly GCF_033978785.1). NCBI lineage: Eukaryota > Metazoa > Chordata > Actinopteri > Syngnathiformes > Syngnathidae > Entelurus > Entelurus aequoreus. The sequence continues at coordinate 24,423,971 of NC_084754.1, forward strand.
GAACAACTGTAATACCAAACTCTGCCAGGAAAAAGCCCATCAAACTTATTTTGATTGCACTCATTACATTTAGTAATTAGGGTTATTGTTATTAGTCTAGCTACTAATCCTAATTCCAGGTGTGGTTAAATGCAAGTTTAGGCCTAATAAGAAGACAGTAATCTATAAATTGGCTATTGCATCTGTCAGGGTGGAGCATTTGCATATACATATTTTTTTGGATCATTTCAATATTTGTTAATCATATTTCATGGCTTAGTTTTAACTGATTCACTTTCAAAAAGCGAAAGTGTCCTCTAGCGGCGCGACATACGAGCAGGTCACAGAGTGACTGGCCTCTAACAATTGTTAACAATTACGTTTCCGTTATTGCTACAAATTTGCCATTTTTTCCCCCAGAAATCTGACTCTAACTCAACCAGGACAGTCAGGGTGGATGAAAAATATTTCAAATGTATGTGTTAATACAACACTATCTTGACAGGTAACAAGTGTGTCATGCTCAGGTTAGTCTAAGGAAATAATAAAACACTCTGTCTGTTATTTTAGTGAATGCATGCTGTTCTGTTGTGATTAAACTGCAGATCTCTTTAGGGTCACCATTAATGCACTCATTTGTCACCTCTTCAGTCACCTTTTGACCATTTCAGCTGCTTTACACTCATGGAAAAAACTGGAAAAAACTAAATCATCAAGGATTATTACAATAGGCAATGGGAAAATTGTAAACTTGGGGGTTATTTTCGGTATTTCTCTTAAAAAAAACGTATCAAACATATGGTGGTGAATGCTAACTGTCACACTCTAAACTATTTCAGGGGTGTGTGTTGAGTTGAGGTCAGCTTCATGGCACGGTCTAGGGCAGACCTGGGCATTCTGCGGCCCGCGGGCCACATCCGGCCCTTTGTACGTCCCTGTCCGGCCCGCGTGAGGCCAATCATAAATTACAAAATAAATTTAAAAAAGTATCCATGTTGAGTGTGCAATACAACGGTGCTGCTTTTGTTTTGAAAAGCGTTATTTGTATTACTTCCGTGTGGACGTATGCGCGTGCGTGATTGTGAGTGAATGCGAACAGCGACAATCACAAATTACAAAATAAAGTTGAAAAAACATCTATGTCGTGCGCGCAATATAACTGTGCTGCTTTTATTTTGAAAAGTGTTATTTATGGGCGTATGTCCGTGTGTAACCTGTGAGTGAAGGTGCACAGCGACAAGTGATGCACGGTTTACACCCAAGACGCTAAAAAGAGAAAAGTTGATGACGAATGCCGTGTTTTCAACAAGACATGGACTGCCAAGCAACGTTCCCTCAAAGGTGCGCGCCTGCGCAATTGCGCACTGCTCAAGCGTCCTCTGCGCACAGCAAATATATGCCGCACACCAAATCAAATCCCATCTGAATTCTAAACAAAATAAACACATTTATTCTGTGTAATTTTGCAGTGCAACTCTGAGTGACAGTGACAACAAGCGGCCCTAACGGTGTTCGTCAACACTGTTCAATTATTGTAACGTCTATCGAGATGCTTGGAGGCCAGGAATTATATCGATCACTTTATTGAGCAAAATTGTTTATATTCGGCCATAACCACACCAAAAACATGAGTAAAACACTTCTATCTCGAAAAACTAGTCATTTTCTGCGGTACAAACCAGGCCAAAACCAACTTGTCATCTGTCACCAACACGCATACCACTAACCCACCGGTGCGTTTGTGGCCACACAAAAAGTCGGACAACTCAAACACCACACAAAGTTACACTATGACTCCTCAGTCATACGTGTGCTTATTTTACTGTCATTATTATTAATGTTAATTTATTGATATTAATCATGGAATGCTGTTACTAGAGAAAGTTACAGGAATGCACACTTCTTCCTATGCTTACATTTCATTGTGCAACATGAGGATGTTTAAGGGGAACTAAATGTGATCTCTGAAAGGGGTACAAATGATTTCCAAAGCAGTGCTTTTGGTATAAAGTTAAGTTAGGTTAAATGAAAGTATTATTATTATTATTATTAATTATTATTATTATTATTATTATTATTATTATTATTTATCTTACGGTATACATCAAAAATAATATTGAGCAAAATTTAATTGAAATATTGTCGATGTGGCCCTCCAGTAGTGCTCGGGTTGCTCATGCGGCCCCTGGTAAAAATTAATTGCCCACCCCTGGTCTAGGGCATCTGAGCGCCACAGAAAGAGTTTTTCAAATCTAATAGGCAGGTTAAGTAGAATCAGTCTAAAGCAAGGTAGCTCATGTGTAACTTCCCAAGTTGCCAAGGTAACGTTTGTTAGATACAGGTAGGATCTACAAAACCCAAAACCAGTGAAGTTGGCACATTGTGTAATTGTAAATAAAAACAGAATACAATGATTTGCAAAAACTTGTCAATTTATATTCAATTGAATAGACTGCAAAGACAAGATATTTAATGTTCGAACTGAGACACTAATTTTTTTTTTGCAAATAACCATTAACTTAGAATTTAATGGCAGCAACACATAGCAAATGAGTTGGCACTGGGGCATTTTTACCACTGTGTTACATGGCCTTTCCTTTTAACAACACTCAGTAAACATTTGGGAACTGAGGAGACCAATTTTTGAAGCTTTTCAGGTGAAATTCTTTCCCATTCTTGCTTGATGTACGGCTTAAGTTTTTCAACAGTCCGGGGTCTCCGTTGTGGTACTTTACGCTTCATAATGCGCCACACATTTTGAATGGGAGGCAGGTCCTGACTACAGGCAGGCCAGTCTAGTACCCACACTCTTTTACTACGAAGCCACGCTGTTGTAACACGTGCGGAATGTGGCTTGGCATTGTCTTGCTGAAATAAGCAGTTGCTTGGATGGCATTATATGTTGCTCCAAAACCTGTATGTACCTTTCAGCATTAATGGTGCCTTCACAGATGTGTAAGTTACCCATGCCTTGGGCACTAATACACTCCCATGCCTTCACAGATGCTGGTTTTTGAACTTTGCGCCTATAACAATCCGAATGGTTCTTTTCCTCTTTGGTCCGGAGAACACGACGTCCACAATTTCCAAAAACAATTTGAAATGTGGACTCGTCAGACCACAGAACACTTTTTCACTTTGCATCAGTCCATCTTAGATGAGCTCAGGCCCAGCAAAGCGTTTCTGGGTGTTGTTGATAAATGGCTTTGGCTTTGCATAGTAGAGTTTTAACTTGCACTTACAGATGTAGCGACAAACTGTAGTTACTAACAGTGGTTTTCTGAAGTGTTCCTGAGCCCATGTGGTGATATCCTTTACACACTGATGTCGGTTTTTGATGCAGTACCGCCTGAGGGATCGAAGGTCACGGGCATTCAATATTGGTTTTCGGCCTTGCCGTGATTTCTCCAGATTCTTTGAACCTTTTGATTATATTACGGACTGTAGATGGTGAAATCCCTAAATCCCTTGCAATAGCTGGTTGAGAAACGTTGTTCTTAAACTGCTAGACAATTTGCTCACGCATTTGTTCACAAAGTGGTGACCCTCGCCTCATCCTTGTTTGTAAATGACTGAGCATTTCATGGAAGCTGCTTTTATACCCAATCATGGCACCCACCTGTTCCTAATTAGCCTGTTCACCTTTTTTGAAACATGTTGCAGGCATCAAATTCCAAATTAGCTAATATTTGCAAAAAATAACAAAGTTTACCAGTTCGAATGTTAAGTATCTTGTCTTTGCAGTCTATTCAATTGAATATAGGTTGAAAAGGATTTGCAAATCATTGTATTCTGTTTTTATTTACGATTTACACAACGTACCAGCTTCACTGGCTTTGGGTTTTGTAATAACAGGAATGGAGCATGCAAAAGGATTGATGCATATCATTTCACACAAACACACACACAGACTCACCCCCTCAGGCTGAGTGATTGCAGTGCAAATAGCTGAAAGGTGAGCTGATGAGATCCTGTCGATTGGTGGGGGCCAAAGCCTGAAGATGTGGGATGAGATTCAAACCAGGTTGATGGCAGCTAGGATCAAGTGGGGACAAGAGCCTGTATCTTGGCCAATGTGATGGTGAAACTGGTGTCTTGCTTGGAGAACAAATCCTTCATTTAAAATCAACCTGAGATTGCCACACTGGCTGGGATCACAAATAAAAAGGTTGGATCCTTACTTTACTTTAGTCTAAAGCCAGGCTGGGTCTTTTACCACTGGATCGTTCTATGCCTTTATGGAACCGAGATGCGCTAAAGACATTAGCCTTGTACTTTTTTGTACTACACTGAAATGTCATGCGTTCTGTGGTAGACAGTATGCTGTAAATGTGTAACAATACTATTATTGTCTGTGCAAAAAAATAAAATGTATTCAAGCAGTAAAGTACAGTGCCTCCGGAAAGTATTTACAGCGCTTCACTTTTTTCACATTTTGGATCCCTATTCCAAAATGTAATACCTTCATTTTTGTCTTTAAAATTCTACAGACAATACCCCATAATGACAATGTAAAAAGTTTTTTTTTTTATTGCAACATTTTTTTAAAGAAAAAAACACATGTACATAAGCATTCACAGCCTTTGCTCAACACTTTGTTGATGCACCTTTGGCAGCAATTACAGCCTCAAGTCTTTTTGAATATAATGCCATAAGCTTTGCACACCTATCGTTGGGCAGTTTTGCACGTTACTATTAGCAGCATCTCTCAAGCGCCATCAGGTTAGATGGGAAGCTTTGGTTTTCAACCAGGATGTCTCTGTACAATGCTGCACTCATCTTTCTCTCTATCCTGACTAGTCTACCAGTTCCTGCTGCTAAAACATCCCCACAGCATGATGCTGCCCCCACCATGCTTCATAACGACATAACAAAATGTTGAAAAAATGAAACGTTGCGTGTCAATACTGTCCGGATGCGGTGTATTTTGTAAAAATCAATGGTTGTTGCAGATTTGCACTTTTAGAGATCCCAGGATGATGTGGGCAATGTACTTTCTATAGAAGTGGTACACACTGAGCATTTTTAACAAATATCACAATTAGTAGATAGTTTAATACACATGTTTTGATTCCATTTAAATATGCAGTATTGACACTGTCAGCTTTCCTTAAAACATTCTTCATCTGTTTACCTGTTGCAACTGAATATAAATGGTAAACTTGAATCAGAAACATACATTTTCCATTCTGTTATAGTGTCACGAGGCGTCCATTGCCATTTACAGCAGCATGGAGAACCAGCGTCTTACTCACTGGGCTTTTATCTCTGTGATCACTATGATCATCTGCCTCATCATCTATACCCTCACAGGTATGACTACTTGTTTACTATGTACAAATCAGCACCAAACATAAGGGATTTTTAAAATGAAGCAACAAAGTTTGTCTTTAGATTGCCTTTCCTGGGTAAAGTACAGTAACTGAATGCAAATGTACTAGTCACATGTGTATATATACTTTATTAATCACAGGATAGAGAATATCCAAGTCACATATTCTTCACTTTGCATTATATGATGACTGTCCATTTGTGGAAAACATTATTCGCATAAGCGCACATTTGTTTTTTTAAGCACTTCCAACGGTTTAAGTATTGTTAAATCAGCCAAAAGAATGGTAATTAGAACCACATTATCTGTTAACAGGGCAACTCATTTACATAACATACTCAGAAGGCTTTTTTTGTTTTTACATTGCAATCAAGAAGCTGTTTTTGCGATTAAAAACACAAAACACATTTGGGCAAATCCAGAAAATTACGTTTTATAGATTATATGTTTTATAGATTAGATATGTAAAGTATTTAGATCTACAGACTACAAACCTTTCCTGCAATGCAGCGCTACTGTCTTAATAAACAATGAAAATAAGGGTAATCAGATAAGCCTAGGTTGTTAGATTGGATGAGTATAGTAAATATTTAGAAATATATTTTGTATGCATGTTCATAATACATCGATTGACCCTGATCAACACAGTTGCTCTTGTTCGCTTTTTTTCTTGCTCTCCACCTTGACTCTGTCTCTGTAATATACAACCACATTTGTACCGCATGATCCTGTAATCTTGTTCTTTTCAACATAAGTCATAATCATACAGATTAAACCACTTTTTATTAGGTGAAAGGTTACCCCACACCTGCCAACATACAGTATATATCCACACAGTACTGCCAAACTGACATGGACTTTTCTGTTTATTCAGATTTGCTGTGTGTCTTTATATGCATCGTGTTTGTTAGTAACTGTACAAATCGTTTTTTTTGCAGGGGTTTATGGGTATCTGACATTTGGCAAGGATGTGAAGCCGGACATTTTGATGTCATACATGGGTGATGACATTCTGATGCTCATCGCCAGGCTGCTGTTTGGAATCTCCATTATCACCATCTACCCTATCATCTTGTTGCTGGGCAGGTTTGGGGCATTTCTCATTATTTTCATCTTTATTTTGTTGAGTCAGGCTGAGTCTAAATTACATATTTAGCACTACTCAATTGTTAGTGCCTGCTTAGGTTTTATATTGATAGTTGAGTATTTTTATTTGTCTTATTTTTCTGCACATGTAAGATCAGTGATCCAGGATCCTCTGCTGAGTTGGCGGAGGAGGAGGTGTGGCGATGTGGTGACAGTGGAGTTTGAAAGTCGCAGTCGGTACACGCTGACGTTTTTGTGGATAACTGCAACCCTCCTTATTGCTGTGTTCGTACCAGACATCAGTAAAGTTATCAGCGTCATCGGTGGTATCAGTGCCTTTTTCATCTTCATCTTCCCAGGTACCATCTTGTTTTAGGTGTGTATGACCTTATATGTGGAATTATCTGCCCTGCTGAGTCATCTTTTGTTTGACAAGGACTTTGTCTGATGTTTGCCATGCAGTCTGAGCCCGTGTCTTGTAAGGCCAGGTGAGTGAACCAATAAATACATGCTGACTGGTGTACGAATCTAACCTAGATGATTGATGAAAGGGAGTCATCAAACAAGAAATATGATGAATTAAATACAATTTACCTGTGACTGATATTGAAAACCTGATTTAAAAATATTAATTTTGTCTTGCAAAATTGAAGTGACAGAAGTAACAAATATTATAACATTGGAGTGGACAGGGGTTTTCGTATTATAAGATAATAAGTATATTGTAAAGTACCGTAACTACTTTTTTAACCCTGCGACTTATAAAGCGGTGCAGATAATTTATGGATTTTTCTTCGCTGACGGCCGTAATGCAAATAGTTTAAAAAAAACAAGCGAAGACACTGAATATGTGTGTTATTGTTTGTGCTTTGGCGCCATCTTTTGGACGAGTTTGCTCACTGCGGGTGCTGCAGTGCTGCATTGCCCTTCTGTTTAGACCAGACCTGGGCATTCTGCGGCCCGCGTGAGGCCAATCATAAATTACAAAATACATTTTAAAAAGTATCTATGTCGAGAATGCAATACAACGGTGCTGCTTTTGTTTTGAAAAGCGTTATTTGTATTGCTTCCGTGTGGATGTATGCGCGTGTGCAAATGTGAGTGAATTGAACAGCGCTATCACAAATTACAAAATAAAGTTTAAAAAACATCTATGTCGTGCGCGCAATACAACTGTGCTGCTTTTATTTTGAAAAGTCTTATTTATGTGCGTATGTCCGGGTGTAACCTGTGCGTGGAGGTGCACAGTGACAAGTGATGAGACGCTAAAAAGAGAAAAGTTGATGAGGAATGGCGTGTTTTCAACAAGACATGGACTGCCAAGTATTTATTTCCAGAAATTAAAGGTAAAGCCGTGTGCATAATTTGTGGTACACAGGTTGCTGTGTTTAAAGAATATCATTTGAATCGCCACTACATGATGAAGCATGAGGAAAAATAGCGGAATCTGTCTGATGAAGCGCGCGCAAGGGAGGCTGATGCGTTGATGGTAAAACTGCAAACCCACAAGGACTTTTTGCCATATTTCACACCCCCAGAGATGCAGCCATCAGGACAAGTTTCGTCATTTCTCACAAAAGCGCCAGAAAAAGTAAGGCGTTTTCTGACGGAGAGTTTATTAAAGTTAAAGTTAAAGTACCAATGATTGTCACACACACACTAGGTGTGGTGAAATTTGTCCTCTGCATTTGACCCATCCCCTTGTTCACCCCCTGGGAGGTGAGGGGAGCAGTGGGCAGCAGCGGTGCCGCGCTCGGAAATCATTTTTGGGGATTTAACCCCCAATTCCAACCCTTGATGCCGAGTGCCAAGCAGGGAGATAATGGGTCCCATTTTTTTATAGTCTTTGGTATGACTCGGCCGGGGTTTGAACTCACAACCTACCGATCTCAGGGTAAGGAGTGCTTATTGGACTCTGTTGCGCTGATATGCCACGGAGACTTGGACTGTTTTTCGTTGGCTTTGGATGAGAGCCCAACTGCTCATCTTCTTACGTGGGATAACTGCAGACTTTCAAATCACGGAGTAGCTAGCAGCCATGCAGTCAATTAAAGAGACAGCCACAGGTAATGACTTGTTCACATAGGTAAATGCGTGTTTGGACATGTTAGGACTGAAATGGGACAAGCTGGCAGGTGTGACAATCCAATCCAATCCACTTTATTTATATAGCACATTTAAACAACAAAATGTTTCCAAAGTGCTGCACAACAATATTAAAAACAATATTCAAATATGCTTAGCTCCACCAATGACTGAATAAAATGAAAAAATAATTACATATAAACCAATATAAAAAACAATATAAAATAAATATGATTAAAAACAACAGATGGTTGTCCAAATCTGACGGGGAAAAATGTTGGATAATGCAGGATAAAGTCAGGCATGTGATTTTTCCGTCTAAAGTCGGAATTCCGTCTTTTTTAATCTCGGGGGAGAAAAAAAAAATTATCTCCCGTCTTTCCGTTTTTTTTTCCGACCCTAAATCAAGATTCGAGACGTAGTTTATATTACGCCGTAGTTGATTGGTCGATATGTTCCTTGTGACCAATCAGGACATCTGTTATGAATGATGACGTTAATAACGTCATCATTCATAATGGTTATCACCGCCATTTTCCATATGTAAACAATGTCGGTTCTCGAGAGAAAGGACGCATTACGAGTAAAAGAAATTGATAAACATGTCAAAAATAAGTTCCGATGGGACTGGATGGAAAGGGAAATCACTGATACTGTTGGGAAGAAGAAAGTTACGACTTTGTTCAGTGATTTTATTCGGAAAATCGATCGTCCCGGAAAGGTTTTGTGCAAGTGGTGTCATGATAATATTGACTATGGATCACGAGGTTTCAAGGCTTTGGAAGTACATGCGAAACGCCAAAAACATATGAAACAACTTGAAGCAAGGAAAACAAACTTTTCACTAGCTGGTACTTTTGGATGTCAACCGAAAGTGAGCAAACCTTACGGACTTCATCTTTTGTTTAAACTGCCGTAGACATCGAGTGGAAAGATCCACCCACTTCAGTTGCAGACAGGGTTGTTAATAATGAGGTAAGCTAAAAAATATTTGCTTGCGAAATACGCATGTTTGTTTTAAATAATAACCAGTTATTGCTTTGCGAAATATAAATGTTTTTTTCTAAAAATAAAAAGCCATGTGAAAATATATTATGAAATTACAGAAATTCAAAGAGTCGCATTATTGATTCCAGTTAACAATTTATTTGAAATAAATGTGCATATAATGCTATTTTGTAATATTATGTTCTTTTGTAGTCTGTTGAAACTATTGTCAGTGGTGTAACAATCTTGAAGGTAAATATTTTCACACTTGTTTCATGCAATATGTCAGTGTCCTCACATTATTATTATTTCCTATTTTCAAATATGAGTAAACAATACTAAACATGTTTAATTATTTTCATAAATGTATATCCTATTTTGGCGAAGAGAATGAAATGTTTACATTACATTACATGAACTGAAGTAATGTGGTAATACTGTAGATAATAACACTGATCGATGTGACACCTGTGGATGTGAAATGAACACAAGATGTAAATATTAATGACTAAATACTGTTGGGACTGAACCATATACAGTGATTCATTAGGATAATTGGGTTATGTATGTTCTATTAATGATGTTTTCATGTCTTTAAACACTAAAATATTTTCTTCAAATGGTGCTGTCTTTGTTAATTTTAGCATGTTAAATTGGTGAAAAACCAGGAGCTTCGGGGGGCGTTCCACCCCTTGTCCCCCCACCAGGGCGCCGCCCTGGACCTGGCTGGGGGCCTTCGTCACCCAGACCCCCGGAAATCTTTTCAGTCTTTTTCATTGTGGTCAAATCACATGCCTGTAAAGTGACAGAAATTAACCCTGTGCAGAAATTGACATTCTTGCATTGTATAATACATCAGGAAGTGTTGTGTTAAACAGTGTTAAAAATAAAACCATCAAAAGCAATATGCTTTTGTATAAAGTTAAGTTAGGTTAAATTTAATTATTATTATTATTATTAATGATTATTATTATTATCATCTTTATTATTTATCTTACGGTATATCAAAAATAATATTGAGCAAAATTTAATTGAAATATTGTCATGTGGCCCTCCAGCAGTGCTCGGGTTGCTTATGCGGCCCCCGGTAAAAATTAATTGCCCACCCCTGGTTTGGACTGAGCTTTCAACCGGAAGTACAAGTGCCGTTCCGTCTTCTAGCCGTCCATAGCGTTTTTACTCGTATGGATTCTTCATTCATCACTCCAAGCAACGTTTGTAAGTTTTACTATATATAACTAAAACAATTCTTACTTACTAAACTGTTCCATGTGTGATTTCTGTCAGTGTTTTCATGCATACTGTATTTGTACGTGCTATTGTAATGTAATCAAGCTATCGTCGTTAGTATTTGCTATCGCGCTAACACGTTTACGAGTGTCTTTGTTAGTATTATTAACACTCTTTTTATATTTTTTCAGTTTCATAAATGCACCAAAACATCACCGTGGACTTATTGAGTCTGTTTAGCTAATTTGAGAGCTAGCTTTTGCAGCTAGTTGGTCCATGATAACGACTTTTGTTTTGTTTGATCATCCGTTTTACTGCCGTGTGACAGGCACCTTTTGGAAACAGTTAAGGTATGTAAATAAGCATTCATAAAATGTTTATGTGTAAGTAATTCATTTCACAACGTATATACCTGCGCCTCATAGTCCGGTGCGTCTAATATACAGTACAGGCCACAAGTTTGGACAAACCTCATTTCAATGCGTTTTCTTTATTTTCATGACTATTTACATTGTAGATTGTCACTGAAGGCATGATAATTATGACACCTGTGAGGTGAAAACCCTTTCAGGTGACTACCTCTTGAAGCACATCGAGAGAATGCCAAAAATGTGCAAAACAGTAAGAAACTAGAATATAAAACATGTTCTATTTCACCTTTTTTTGTTAAGTACATAACTCCACATGTGTTCATTCATAGTTTTGATGCCTTCAGTGACAATCTACAATGTAAATAGTCCTGAAAATAAAGAAAACACATAGAATGAGAAAGTGTGTCCAAACTTTTGGCCTGGACTGTATGGTTTTATGGTTTTAATTATAGTATAAGTCATATAATGCAAATTATTGACCCAGCTATTGAACTACTCCAGTATCGGTCCCAACCTTGAAAAAATGTTAATATCTATGCATCCGGCATAAAAACTGAGCCAACACAAATGGTGTGATTGACTCGATGGCGTAGTGAGAGGAATTGAAAGACAAAAACATCAATATGAAATCTATTGATAAAGGTCAATGCAGCTATGCAATCCAATATTATTGGGAGGAGAACATGATAATGTATAATATTAATATTTATGTACTGTAAATGATTTGTAATGTTATGATTTTTAGATTATACTTGGCACATATCATTGCGGCACAATGTGCATTTTGATTTAGAGTATACACGGTATACTTACAGGTATTACGTATGCTTGCACAAGCTAATTGAACACTTGTGCTGAGTAAGATCAAATGCTTTGCATCACACTTTGAAGTGTTAATATTGTGGTTAAAGTGTCCGCTCAGTATGAGGCAGTCCACAGCATGTTAAGTGCCTTGTATTTATATTCCACCAAGCATCAAAGATTGCTTTATAATTTGATGTTTACCTATATTCTGGAATATTTAAGGATTAAAAGAAGAAAAATGCTGACAACCTCTTTTTTCCATGAATAAATATGGGCAATTTCTTTTGTTATGTAATGCCACTTTATTAATGGTTCTTGTTGATGTATGTGAAGGAAGGGTTCAGTGCAGTCAGGTCTCGAGTTAAACAAGCCCTGTTAAACATATTTTAGTGCTAATCTGCCCAGCTGGCGCCACAATTTAGGATGCACTGATTAGATTTGTTTTTTTCTACACAACAGACTGCAGCAGTTGCAACATTTTTAAGATCTCCTCTGCCTCCTTCTTCCCAGAGTCTTCCTCACGGTTTGGGGAGTGGTCACTCTGCTATGTGGCGCGTTCATCTTTGGCCAGAGCACCGCTATTGCTGTCATGCAACTCCTTGGAAATATCTGATGCCTAAAAAGACTTGATTGTGTCAACCTCAGGTAGATTCCATCTTGTTCTCCTGTGCTGTTAAAGACTTCACGATCTTCACTCCTAACAGTACATTTAATTCCTCTAAAGACAAGTTGTTTTGCAAACCTCAAAGGCAACAGTAAGATCCTAATGAGCTGGACAAGTTTCATGTCTGTGTTGATTTATTTGCATGCATGTGTGTAAATATCGTCTCTATGGTGTACATATGTTGGTACAGCAAGTGTCCTCATTAAAATAATTATCAATGGAAATTGTTAAAAATGACAACATTAACTTTTTTGATAATACGCTGAAAAGTGAACTGCACTTTTTTGGGAATTTTGCCCATCATTCACAATCCTTAGATGAGACAAGGACACACGCCTGTATGCTATAATGGCCAAACAGAAGCCATTTCTTATTAAAACGTTTGCCAACATACACCTGAACGACTCTCAGACTCAGACAAATTCTCTGGTCGGATGAGCCAAAGATTGAACTCTTTGGCGTGAATGCAGGTGTCACGTTTGGAGGAAACCAGACACTACTCATCACCAGGCCAATAACATCCTTACAGTGAAGCATGGTGGTGGCAGCATCATGCTGTGGGGATGGTTTTCAGCTGCAGGAACTGGAAGACTAGTCAGGATAGAGGGAAAGATGTATGCATCAATGTACAGAGACAGTACATGGAACTTGAGAGGTGCTGCAAGGGGGAATAGGCAAAGAGGAATGGGAGAAACTGCCCAAAGATAGTTGTGACAAGCTTATGGCATCGTATTCAAAAAGACTTGCGGCTATAATTTATGCTAAGGGTGCATCAACAAAATATTGAGCAAAGGCGCATGTGATTTTTTCAGTTTTTTAGTTTTAATAGATTTGCGAAATAAATTAAACACATTGTCGTTATGAGGTATTTTCTGGAGAATTTTGAGGACAAAAAATAATTTATAGTATGGAATGGAAATGGAATGAGGCTGCTACATAACAAAATGTGGAAAAAGTGAGGCACTGAATACTTTCCGGATGCACTGTATATTTTCTATAAAGCGCTCTAAAAATCTTTTTAAAAAAGCCAACAACGCTCCGTTTACATGCTTTGCCCTGCATAATAACCAAGCTGTGCGACATTGTTGTTGTAAGAGCTCAGCTAACACAGCAGAACTATTTCTCTGGTGTAGTGACGCATTGCCTTGCTCACACTTCATTTGACCCCTGGAAAATTGTCACCTACTAGCTTGAGCTGCAAATAGCATTGGCAGTGACCCCCCATAAAATAAATAAGCTTGAGCTGCTTCTGCTGTATTACCTTTTGAATTTAGAAAAAAAAAATACTGCTCTGTTATAAATCATGTGTCTCACCTGAAACTTTACACGCTACCAATTTCACTTTAGACACTATATGGCTTTTACAAAAGAAGCATAAGACCATACAATAATGCAATCATGTATAGTAGAAAGTTGTGGCACCAAACTTAAAAAATTCACACACTACCAACTTGATACCACATGGCTGTCAACAAATGGATCGCAGCATAAGACGTTTGCAACATCGCTAGGAATAATTTTTTTTTAAATCTGAGGAGTGAAGGTAATTCTGAATTTAGCAGCTCTAGAAAGACAGAACATCAGTCGGCATCACAGTGAGAGCAGACATTTTATTGACTATTTTCTCATTTGAACGCTTAGATTGGTGTGCAGAAAAAAAGTTTGGTAACGCCTAAAATGAGCAAAATACTGTAAATATTGTGTGTTATCATTTATGTGCCTGTTACTACATTACATACATAAAGCATGTATATAAAATGCAGTGGTGCACCGTCAGGGCCAGCAAGGCCTTCTCTGCTGGACTAACATAACCAGAAATCATGATCATAATTAAAGATAAAAATGTTGTTTTATTTACTTTCCCTCAATATCTAAAAGTATTCATATTCTCTTCATGTCATATTATATTCGTTACAGTGCTGTTTTTAGTTTTAGTTTGTATCCAATCAGAATTCAGCTAGCTTATGTTGCCATGCTGTAGGAAATCTGGAAGGGGCCTTCAGATTCAGCAATGTAGGCGTCTGTGCACTGTAAGCGATCGGGGACATACAGTTGATAGACAGTTGCGCTAGCCAACCAGATCACGAGTTGTTGTCAGTAAGGCCTTCTAGATGGCCTCACGTTGAACGTGACATTTACGCGGCCTGTGATTGGATACTCATCAGGACCGTTAGCGGATGCATTTGAGAACACATAGAGTTGAGAGACAGTTGCGATAGCCAATCAGATCACAAGTTGTTGACAGTAGCCTCTCTAAGTAGCCTGATGTTAACGAGACTGTGATTGGATACTCACTTGTCATTCCAAAGTGAGTATCCATTCACAAGTTTTAATTTAGCAGGAAGCGGGAAGTGTTGCCAGACCGGGGTAGCAGAGAAGGAGAACAAAACGTTGAGGTGACAGATATATATTTGCAAGGCCTTTTTCAAGAAGGATGTTTAAAGAGAAACTACATCTTGTGAGACGATGTCAGCCAACCCCGGAAGCTAGCTCAGCTGTTCTGGCGATGAAATGCTCGCCTTTTCCACTCGAATAAGCCGATGACGAGGGGTACCGCTGGCTTATACGGCGTCGAATAGGTCCTACTAATTGTGAGTTCAAATATTTTATTTTTTACCGTTTTAATATGTTTTTTGTAACTTTAATTTTAACAGTACCACATAAGATATGTTTTAATTGCTGATGCGTTTTAATTTATTTTTAAATGCGCCAGAAAATAACTTGTTTT
This sequence comes from Entelurus aequoreus, assembly GCF_033978785.1. Taxonomy (NCBI): domain Eukaryota; kingdom Metazoa; phylum Chordata; class Actinopteri; order Syngnathiformes; family Syngnathidae; genus Entelurus; species Entelurus aequoreus. The sequence goes on from NC_084754.1 coordinate 24,439,237, forward strand.
GCATACTGTTGTGATTCAATGCGCAGTAGGGCGTAAATGTGTTCCTGTATAGTATTTCTCCAGCAATGGTCATGTGGTGACATCAATTATGGAAATTTGAGAGGTAATCTCTGAAGTCGGACATCACTGAAGGCCTAGGTGGGAAACGCACGACCCGCCACTGATAAAACGGCTCTGGATGTTTTTGGATACTTTTTAGAATGTTTTATTGGCAGAATAGATAGTACACCTGCACTGATAGCTGCCTCTTACTTTTTAATATTTAGAATAGGGAAAAGATATGTGTTGTTGTCCCACATGAGGATTGTAAATGATGAGCAAAATTCCCCAAAAAATGCAGTTCCCTTGAATGTTGTTTATAGTTTGTTTTTATGGGTGAGATTCAATTCCAAAGAAATGGACATAAAACACATTGCAGGTATTTTAACTTTTACAGGTTCACTTGACACTGAATTCAAATGCCCACATGAATACAAACACAATAATCCCAGGTTATGTCTGTGTATTGGGGGTGAATCATCCAAAAAATATTTCAATTGGATTTTTTTTTACACACCTAATAATTAAAGGGGAACTGCACTTGTTGGGGAGAATTTTGCCCATCTTTAAAATAAATGCCAACAATGCTCCATTTTCCATGCCATGACATGCATATTATTAACAAAGCTAAAGCAACATTGCGTAGTCACACAACGCCTCGCTCACACTGGCGAATTGTCAGCTACTAGCTAACTTGAGCTGCTGATAACTTTGGTTGTGACCCACCATAAAATAAAGAAAAAGAAGAAGGATGTTGAACTGCTTTTATTGCCTTTTAGTTAGGAAAAGTTAATTTCTACCGTAGATTATAAATCATGCATCTCACCTGTATAGTAGAATGTTGTTGCACCAGAATAGATCGTATCCTTATCTGTATTGTTAGCTGCCTCTTACTTGCAGTTTTTCACTTTTTAAAATGCAGAGTGAATTTCCCCTTTAAACACAATTTATGTATACAGGAGGAGGAGACGGCACAGACAACAGGGGCGTAGTTAAAGCTCTATATTTAATTATTATATATGCACAATATATAATAATAATCAGGAATGAAGTGTGACTAAATCCAAGTGTGTGTGGTGTGCGAATGTGTGTGTGAATTAACTGTTGTGTGTTACCGGGAGTGTTGAGCGAGAGGCGGAAGTCCCGGAGGGGAAAGACAGGCTCGTAGATCCGTGAGCAGGCAGGAAGTCGGGGGCTATAGCGAGGCGTCGAAGGTCCGTGTTCAGGCGGGAGGTCGAGATCCAAGAGGCAGTCACGGAAGCAGAGGGAACGCGGGGAGACGAGACGCACTGCTCGTCACGCGGGAACGAAGGGGCAATGTACTCGAACAGAAGACTACGTTCTGACGCGGGATAGCAGGTTGTGCAGGCTTATGAAGGCAGGTCAGATGATCAGCTTCAGGTGTGCTGATTGCCAGTGATTGATTGCAGCTGTGCACCGGCGCAGCCTCTGCCGGAGTGGCGCGCACAGGCGCGCTCTTGGAGGCGCAATCAGCAGAGCGCACAGATGAGTGCGCATTGGAATGTGCCCTGGCTGTGACACAATTGTTTAATTGAACAGTGAATATTTTTACATATAATTAATGCTATTTACTACTTTGGTTGGTAAAATGGTGGTAATATACACAGAAAAATGCAAATATTTAAAGACAGCAAAGCAGTTTTAATTTTACAGCTTTATTGAATTTGCACCACTCTACACTATCTTAAATTTGGACAAATACTTGCATCCCGTCAATGTCTCTACTGGATCTGTTTTACAGAAACATACATTAAGAACGAAACAATCTCATACAATTTAATATTCATACTTGTATGCCACATTTCTCATCTGACATGTACAGTATATAATATATTTTAGTCTCTGCCTCCGTCATATAGGACTACTAGAAAAGGAAAGGAAAAGAATGCTAAGAAACGCACCAAACCCATGAAGGGTTAGCATGGCCTAATACTACAGCAAAGTCACTAGACATTCAGTTGACATGCACTCAGTTGAAGAATACAAAAGAACACAGTCACAGAGGGAATTAATTGTGGCCTTAATAGAGGGAACATTTGGCAATTTCCTGACTTTGGAACCTGGAATCATGTACTAGAACTTGAGGTAAACCCAGTGACTTTTCTCAAAGCACTAATTGGAGTTGGAGTTTCCGTACCGTATGTCACTGTCACTCAGTAAAGTCAGGAAACATTCAGCGTAAACTCTGTTTCAAAGTGTCGTCATTTAGTCGAAGGACAAAGCACAGGTTGCACGCAGGATAAATGATGGTTGAGAAAACGGTATTGGCATTCGGACACTTCATTAAGCATCCGCCCATGAAAATATCGGGCTGCATTGACTCAGGCACTCTAGTATTGTCGAATAGTACACAATGTTTGATGACATGTAAAGATTGATGCATTCCACATGCCTCCTGACACAGCAGCTTCTTAAATAACTTCCATTTGACACAATTTATTGGCACAAGGTATGGAAAATGTTAAAGTTGAACAGTTATTTATCACATTTCATTTCAGATTTGAGTACAGTGGAACCTTGATTTACGAACCAAAGACCAATTAAAAATATGCTTTAGTGTACGAACCTTTTCTCCATGTACGAACGTTTCATTCACCAATGTGGATGAAACGTAGCACAGCCATTTTGTACAGTGATTGCAAGCATTCTGATCAATCTCTGGTGCTCATTCCGGTGCTACTATACTACTTTGTGTGCCTTTTAGGTGTTTTTGCCTTTTTACAACATGTTTCTAGTTTTGCTAGCTCATTATATGAGTCCTAAGAAAGCAATGGACAAGCTATGTGTGGTTTGAAACATCAGTTGTAAACACTCATAGCCCTCATTTAAACTGCACACCAAAAAGATTATCCAACAAAGTAAAGTGCATTTAATGTTGTGTTATTCCTAATCATTGTAGCCACATGGCTGTCAAAGTAAAGAAGTTTTGTGATTTCAAACTGTGAGGGCACCACAGTGCTAGTGACAGTGTGTGTACGTGTCGGCAGTAAATAAGGACAGTTCAGGTAGTTGTTGTTTTGGCTTTGCTATTAAATAGAAAGTCGATCCATCGCCCCTTTGCTATGTTTGTTTGATATACAGTAGTGTGTACAAACTTTTACTAAAATATGGACTCTGGTTGAGGGTGCAACCATTATTCATGTTTACATTGTTTCTTATGGAGAAATTTGTTTCAGTATACAAAGGTTTCGATTTCTAAAGTCGTTTCAAGAACAAATTAAGTTCGTAAACGGAGGTTCCACTTCATTACATGCTGTAATTCTCATCCTTGTTTGCAAGCCTGATGAAACAAATGTTTGCATTCTGTTTATCAGCGCTGCAACCTTTAATAAGAAGCTGGTGTTCAAACCCTGCAGGTTATATGCTAAGGGGAGTTGAGAATAGAGTAAACTCAGGAGAACATGGTACAGTATTTTATAGTACATGAGGCCCTTTTCCACCACTGTTACAGGAACTTTCCCATTCACCCGGGTAAATAAAATTCCCCTGTGTTTCCAACAAAAACTACCCGGGTAGATTTAGTTCTTCAGTTTCTGCCAGCTAGTTGGGACTTTTGGAAGGTTCCTGGAACCTTATCGGGGGCGGGCTGTGCTGTCAAACGCTGATTTGTTGAACACAGTTGGGGCTGTTCCTAAAACGTCTTTCGAACACAACTACCACCATTACAGAATGCTAGACGACTTGTTTATTTCTTATTGTTTATGTATTTCTATTACAACAAACTTGACAACGGCGAGAAAGAAGAACGAAAGGAACTTTCGACTTGCAGGAACTTTTGTGGGGCATCTGTGTGCTAAAGACCGCTGATCAGGGAACTATCTTGCAGTCTTTTAACCATTTGCAGTTTATTGTTGTTCATTATTTTTACAAACTTCATTTCGATGCGCGAAGCTACGAGAAGTGGATGGACTCTTAAACGTATTTACGGAGCAATATGAAACCAAACTCGAAGCGGCAACATCAGCTGCTTACTACTCTGAGACTTCGTTGGACAAATGTGGAAAAAAGGAGTCAGTACACGAGTGGAAGGAAGATAAATAACATAAAATATTAACTATTTACTTTATTACGTGTTGTAAAAGTAGTCCGTTATTAGCCTCAACCCGCGTGAACAGAATGCTAATGCTAACAAGCTAACGCTAAAGCTGATGTGTTTGTGTTGTCGATGTGAGATAAACTCTGACATTTATTTTTTATTCATTGTTATTTACAGTTGAAATGGACCAAAAGGAATCACCTCATGAATTCATCATTTACCGAGACGACGACTTTCTGACTGTTGGACATTGCAGACAAGAGCCTGACTATTTTTAGGACAATTCGGTACACTTCATATCTTTTTGTATGTTATCGCTTTGTATTTCATTTACTTACTTTTTAGTAAAACAACTTTGACCTAATATTGTCCGTTTATTTACATGGTATCAGCTTGATTGTATAAACTACCCTGAACTGTGAAATGCGATGGAAACACAAACCACACACTTCTCCAGGAACTAGATGTTCCAGGAGCCTAATGTTCCTGAACTTTTGGTGGAAAAGGGCCTATGGCTAATAAAGGTTATTTGAACAAAGTCTTGCTTGATAGTGAGAGTAGGTTCTTGTCTCCAACCACTTAATACCTTTTTTATCACTGGCACACTGTGTAAGGTGCAGATAAAGCAACATGTGTCTATTATGGTCAGTTTGTGTGTGCAGGAACACACAACTCAAACTCCATCCAGCGGCCGTCATACACAAATGAAGGGTTGATTTAACAGTGAGATGGTTGGCAAGGTGGTAGCGTTGTAAGAAAAACACACAGTATATAACTATATGTAACCGATAATGGTGGACAAACAGTCATCATACTACAGGACTCTGTAATACATCACAATATTCACTCATTTAAAATTGTGCTTTTTGACAAAGTCTGAGGACGTAGACATGCTAGACCATTTGTACCGCGCTTGGACTTTGGTGCGATTCCTAGACCCTGCTGGTCTGTACTCTAAGCATACGTGCTTCAGCCCGTTTGCTTTGCCCATTACTTCTTGTCTGCTGTATCACTGTAATTTCCCTGACTTTGTGGATTATTTCCAGTCCTCTTTCAAATTGTTCTGTTTATTTATTTTTTTAGCCTGGAGGCGACTGTCATTAATTACTTGCGAGTAATGAAATGACACATTTTTATACGCACACAAATGTACTCTTGACTTCTGTTATGAACTGTGTTAGGTATCATCAAGCGATAGCTTTACAGTCATTTTATGACTCGGACTAAGTATGTGTGTGCGCCCAGGCATACCTGGGCCGTGGATCAGTGCGCTCATGTCAGCCGAACGTGCCCTGCTTAGGTGTGACGCGCAGTACAAATGGCCTAGTGTAAGTATATCCTGAATGTTTACTATAAAAAGTAACGATAGTCATAATAATATCATGGTGGTCCTGATGTGGTGGTAGGGAGAGTTATACTTCTTAAGACCATTTGACTTATATGAAAACTTATCCGGGGATGATGGTGGAGGTTATATATCAGGTACACCGAAGTGCAGCAAACGATCAGGCACTAAACACTGCTCATCGTGATCATTTTTTTTGCAATATTCTGCAAGGTTTTCCATTTTGAAATGTGTATGTATATACATATATATATATATATATATATATATACACACACACACACACATATACACGTTAGCCTCTGTTTTTTCCTGACCTATCTCATCCCTACAAGCCTGTTTCGCAGGTTTCTCCTCCCCCGAAGAGCAGAGAAACCTGTGAAACAGGCTTGTAGGGATGAAATAGCCTCTATGTGTTTTTTCCTGACCTAACGTATATTCCGCTCTACCCCAGTATTGAGCACTGTGTAACGGATAAACCACAGAAACCTCAACTATCTATACCTGTGTGTGTGTGTATATATATATATATACTGTATATATATATATATATATATATATTTATTTCCTCAAAAAGTGGCAGAAGACGTTTTTTTTTAGTCAACTCCAGAAAATTTCAGGTGTTTTTAGTGGATCCGCGCACATTCCCAATTCACTTCTGATTCTGATTTTTTTAATTAAGATAAAAAATGCAGCAAACCCATCTCAGTCTCTCAAGGTTTATAATAAACAGTATGTAGTTTATGTGATCATATCTTTATGCTTCACAATTAATGTTATTTTGCTCAGCACTGAGATGTCCTACTTTGTTCGGCGGTCCTTAAGAGCACCAAAGCTGAGGCAAAGCAAAAGTGAAACTTGCATGTAACGCTGTCCAATGCTGCCAGAGCTTAACACATCTGTTTGTCGATCATTTATTGGTGGTTGTGACAATTAGACTTATTAGGCTACTAGTGTGTGAGACTTTTTTTAAGGCTTAACGCTGGATTGTGTTGCAAGTTAATAATGTCAGTAGGATTGTGTATGTTAAAAATAGACATTTCTATGGACGGTTCAATCTCAGATTTTCACCATACGCTGGTGGGTGTGAAACTGAACCCCTGCTGCTCGTGAAGGGGGTGGGGGGGTTCAGGTAAATCTGCCTCACCAGCCGGGATTGTTGCTGCCAATTCAAATCTCAGTGGCCTAGTGGTTAGAGTGTCCGCCCTGAGATCGGTAGGTTGGAGTTCAAATCCCAGCCGAGTCATACCGAAGACTATAAAAATGGGACCCATAACCTCCCTGCTTGGCACTCAGCAACAAAGGGTTGGAGTTGGGGGTTAAATCACCAAAATGATTCCCGGGCGCGGCGCCGCTGCTGCCCACTGCTCCCCAAGGGGATGGGACAAATGCAGAGGACAAATTTCGCCACATCTAGTGTGTGTGTGACAATCATTGGTACTTTAATCTTTAATCTTAATCTTTAAAATGGGAATGTGTAACTGCCCTACATTTACCGTCTCTATCTACTTGTCCTCCCTATTTGCTGTCCTATTAATAATGTAGTGCAGTGGAACGACAACTTATTCCTCACATATATTTGCAACCTGCGTAGGGATGTCCCGATCCAGGTTTTTGCACTTCCGATCCGATACCGATACCGGCCGATACTGGCCTTATCCGAGCATGTATTAAAGTTTAAAGTTATTTAGCCTACTTAGTTGTCAGATTCATGTTGAAAAGGGTTTTAGTACTCTTGATAACAACTAGCCAGCTGAATTAGGTGAGTTAGAATAATACACAATGGAGATATTGCCATGCGGAGTTTCAAGCACGCTTCATTTTCTAGCAGGGGACTTTTCAAATGATGCTACATATTAGCAGTAATGCTACTTTTTATAGCAACGCTTTTGCCCCACACTTGACAAATTACGGTTGTCTGTTCGACATATTCCCACTTGAAGCCAAACCACCGCCAGACGATGGACCCCCTGCTGTTTTTTGGGGGAATTGATTAATTCTTCCTTCATTATTACCGCTCACACGGCTGCGCTAGCATCACAGCTAACTTTAGCCATGCTGCTACCTCTCTGCTGCGCGAGGGCGTATACGTATGTGACGTACGACGTGACAGTATGTGACGTATGTAGAAGGTGCGCTTGTCTGTCTGTGAGAAGGAGACACAGGAAAGAGCGAGGAGAGCCTGTAGTCTAATGCCAGCAGCTAAAAGCAACTGCGTGAGAACGTATACTCGAATATCACGATATAGTCATTTTCTATATCGCACAGAGACAGCTGACATTTTTACCGGTAACTTTTAATTCACATGGCGCTGTCACGCCAATTTTCTTCCCATCACAAAAACCTTCCTAACCCCCATTTACTTCCGGGGTCATTTCCGCTTACGTCAGTTCCTCTTACGTCATTGACAGCGATCGATAGCACTTCGTTTGACTCTTTTTTATAATACAGCGTTAACAAAACGTCTGAATTATCAACAATAAAGTTGATTTAAAGTACAGACATTTAACATTATATATCAATTAATGTTACTGAAATGTTTCAACAATAATGTTGATTTAAAGTACAGACATTTAACAGTATTATATAATTAATATTAGTGAAATGGTTTCAACAATAATGTTGATTTAAAGTAGTACAGACATTTAACAGTATTATATATTAATTAATATTTTTTGCACGTTACCACGAAGACAGAAGTTCGCAGCAGCGGCCCTAACACTCCGCTTGAAATGTTGCGAAGCCTGCTGGTGTTTGACATAAGTCCCCTGGGACAGATAAAGACGAATATCATCCAGTGACACCACCATTTTCAGGAGATTTGGATTCATCGATCGCTGGCAATGACGTAAGAGGAAATGACGTAAGTAAGAGGAACTGACGTAAGCGGAAATGACCCCGGAAGTAAATGGGGGTTAGGAAGGTTTTTGCGATGGGAAGAAAATTGGCGTGACAGCCGTCTTAACAGTTAGGACACAGACCTGTGGATGTGTTGAAGGTGTGCTGGAAAATGCGGAACGGAAATTAGGGAGCAGCAGAAAAATGGAATGTATTATTTAAATCGGTGCGTTTGAAAACACGGACCAGACTTTTTTAAAAACTGGATCTGGATCGGTATTTTCCCATGCCTTGCCGATACGCATTTTTTGGCAAATATCGGATCGGGACATTTCTAAACCTGCGTGAACAGCACGGCCAAAATAATGCACAAAAAACAAGCTACGGTTTATCACTTCAAAGTAGTAAGCCATTCTTGAGTTATGTTTGAGGCATTTTAATAAGGTTTAAAATATGATAATGGTGAAAAAGGTGACATATGATAAAGATGTGTCCTTTGTTTCATCAATAAAACCCCAATGAACAAAAATAAAAGCCGACAGAGAGAGCCATTTGAAGCCATATGTCAGCTTCACACTCGTGGTGGGAAACTGACTAGGTGGAGGATATTAGGGGTGTCCAAATATAACTTTTTTACTTCTGATATGATACTGATATTGGAACCTTTAGTACTGGTCTATACCGATATTAATCCTATAAGATACTGTAACAGCATTTTATATAGCACATTAATTTTTTCTAGTGTGCAATGTTAAAGACTTGAGCAAGTGAAGTCACTCCAAGAACAAAAAACACTAACCTTATGAGAGATTTGTGCCCTGGAAGTGGAGTGATAGTTTGTTTTTTGACAACACCCAGTGGTCACAATAATTCATACAATTAAGGTCATCAGAGGAAGTTTGATGATGCGGACACATTTGTTACTGGATACTTTTGTGCTTAGCGGCTGTGTAGTTGCTAGCTCCTAGTAGCCTGTCGCCCACCATGTTTACCTTTTGTGAATGACTTCACTAAAATACATGAAAAGACCAACTTTGCGTGTTGACTGGAGGACATTTAGATGTTAACTAGCTGTTTCGGTGCAGGACTGCTTGTATCAGAGATTTTACATGTAAGCCGATACTTGTCTTTTTTGCTGATATCGGATCCAGACACACCTAGAGGGTACCGTACCAAAAAGTACCGCTTGGTAGAAGTGCGGCTATGGTACGTTCAGCTTCTCCACAGGGGAAAACGGAGTCATCCATTTGTGGAGAGGTGTTTATTTGTTAGGTGTACCGAATATATAACCAAGACCACCATTTGAGGAAATACCCTTTTTGCCGGACTGCTCCAGCGTGTGGAATCATGAAGTCAAACGTGTGAGTGAATGTTTCAGTGGGAATTAGTTAGACATATTTTTTTTTTTGCTTACTAGGAACACATTTTTTGGGAACAACATTAAAAGAAAAAGTACCCTGGCGATTGTTAAGGCTTATATATTCAATGTCATTGACTTGTGCGTCTTTCCGGAGTTTCTGATGCTATGCAGCGCAGGTTTCATGAGAGGCTACAGCACTTATCAATATCACGCCACTGATAGAGAAACCACTGACAAGATTTACATCATAACACCATTTCCATATGTACAATCTCTACACGCTAAAATAAGCAACCCAGCATCATTTTAGACAAGTATGACACAAAAATCTTTATATTCTTAATCTCTTCTCGCTAGGTTTCAAGGTAAAAGCCGCCTGCAAAAATCTACCCATCTCACAATTGAAATACTGAAGCCAACCAATTCAAATAAATGTTTGTAAACTAGACATGTTTATGAATTCTGGAGTCTTGCTTTGTATCTGGTGCTGGGTTATGTCATGGAGGCTTCACACACATCTTAATTTCTTTCATTTTCCAAAGCAGTCATCATCAAAACGGTCCTTGAATACCATATCCAATCAATCAATCAATGTTTATTATTTAGTATATGACAGTAATATTACCATCCTATGGTTAGAAGTGTGTGAAGTTGTGTCAGCCATTGTTGTTGCTAGTCTAAAAAACACCCAATGTTTTGTTTGAGTGTTTTATTTCCCCGCTTTGTCAAGTGGGCCTCGTCAACCAACTTTTAGAAAGAAAAATGTAGTATTCACCAATGCATGTCTCTTTACAAATACTGTGTGAGTAAACATTATGGTTTATTGCATTCAGTAGATTTGTAACTTGACCAAAATAACATGTTTAAAGAGTTGCACATGCTGGGAGCTGTTATTGTTATAAAAGCTAGTGTAACTGCACCCTACTCTTTACCACTTATCCTCAGAGTCAAAGGGACTGAAATCCATCCCAGAGGACTTGTGTGAGAGTGGAAGGAATGGCAAAGATGTGCATTATTTAGTAGTAGTAGTAGTAGTAATAGTGCACACAGAACTACACTACCAATTAAAAACAACAGCGGCTGCCCTGTGTCAATGCTATAGGTGGTGCTAATGGTGCCTGGTAGCCTTCTTACAGCTTTCACAGCATAAGTGATAATAATACTATAATTATAAGCCGCTACTTCTTTTCCAAGCTTTGAACCCTGCAGTTTATACAAAGGTACAACTACTCCATGAATTGTTCTTTGCTAACGGCTAAATTATGGAATGGATCAAGCAAAGAAACAAAGTACGACAATGTCCCGCCTTAAGACTGTTCAAACTCAAAGTGTTTGCAAAGTACAAGGAATAACAATTCTTAATAAACATTGTGAACCTTATTAAAAAGGAGAACATCTTATTCATCTCATGAAGGATAAATAAAGACATCAATGACGTTTCTGTTTTGTTTGAGCAGCCGTTTTACTGCCGTGTAAAAGGCAGCGTTTTCTAACAATTAAAGTATGTAAATAAACATTTACAAAATCTTTCTATGTAAACATTTCATTTCCCAATGCACTGGTATATATCTGCGGCTTATGGTCCGGTCCGGCAAATATATGAACAAATAATTTTTCCTGTGAAATTTAGTGTGCGGCTTACAGTCTGGAAAATACGCTAATTTGTTAAAAACAAAGGCTATTTGCTCATGCTGGATTGGTTCATCATTGGTGAATACAGCAAATTGTGGGTTTCTATGTTAATTTGGATCAGCTGGCAGAATTTTCTCAAGACTTAAGACACTGTAGGTGGCCCAGTGTTTGGTCATTATTTATTATTTAATACCATGAGCGAAATAAAATGAAAGATCACATAATTTTCCCTTTCAATATTATTGTAAATATTATAGAAACATCATGTGTTATCATTAGGTACAAAGCTACAGTTCTAACACTGCCTCACATGTTAGCGCGTCATCAAATGATAGAATTTTCACACATTTTTTTTGTTTTCTACTGCTGATTTTGATTAGGGTCACCAGTGAGCAGGAGCCTGTGCCAGCCGACTTAGGCGAGAGGTGTGGGACACTCTGGACTCTTTAGACAAACCAGCATTCACATTCACACCTACAGACAATTTAGAGTCGTCAATTAAGCTAACATGCATGTTTTGGACCGTGGGAAAAAAGTGAGAACATACAAACTGTATATAGAGAGGTCTGAGCTGAAATTCTATGGGGAATAAATGTTGTTTAGTTTATGTGAGGAAAATGGATGATAGGCTGTGTGGTCGGCTACAAAACGACAACAAAAATTGCAAACCATTTCCATGTGCAAGGCCAAATGTGAAATGAACAGATTCTATAGAGTCAAAGCTACATGGATGAGCTTTCTGTGATCGATTAAAAACAATGCTGTATTGCCAAACAGACCTTCCAAAGTAGCCCAGGTACCTGCTACATGAAAAGCTCAATAGATGTCCATGCTACATGACAAACGCCAACTGGCTAGAACACAACTCATAATAATAAATATAAATACTGACCAGCAAACTACGATGGTTGGATGCAAATGTACTTCTGTTCACATTGTCAAATGCACTTTGTTCAGTAGTCACTGCCGCAGACACCTTTCATTTGCACCGTGTAAACATGTATTTTAAGACCTTTCGAGGGACGTGGTAGAGGGAGAAATGCAAAGGAAAGGTAGAAGGAGTGGCGTCCAAGAGTCTCGGTGTCTTGTTGGCTGTGGTTCATGCTCAGGCCCGGTTCACGCTGCACCAGGCGGCTGCGGAGAGACAAGACAAAGAGGTTAGACAGACAGAAAGTGAGGAGTGAAAGAAATATTGGCTTGATGGAATGTCATTTAGCCACAGCTTCACCATCAAGTACAGTGAAGTGTGTTACAAAAAAAACAAAACACAAATAGTCTGACCTTATGACTGTCGAGCCACCGAGCGCCACGTTACATTACCTGGGTTGCGCGTGACGCCACTTTGGCACTTGGCAAACACTCCAGCAGTACTGAGAGTGTACATCGTCAATCTCCCTCTTGCTAATATTGCAATTTTCAATGCCAACAAAGATTTTGGCTCAAAAAACACTCCACTGCAAATAAGTAAGTAAAGCTTCACATTTTCAAAAATGCGCAAGCTCGACAACAAAATACATTAGCTTTTCTATTAACATGCTACTGATTAGCACTCACGATGTTGCATGGCAATTTCAACACCGCCAAGTTTGCTTATGAAAACTACAGCTAAGATGCATTTTACAATCTAATAGCTGGTTCATAATAAGTACAATATATGTAGTCTTAAGACTTTTTAGGGCACAACGAACGACTAGATACAGCAACAACTTAACTGACTAGCCAACACACCATTAGCTATTCACTACTGCCATCTAATGTCTTGGACTTATAACTGTAATTGAGACTCAGAAATGTGATAACAAAACAAGATACAACAACTGCGCAGCAGTTATCATAATCAGCAAATTTTTAAATGTTAAAATAAAAAATAATTTTATTATCACAAACAATATTTATTAACGCAGACAAAAGTACCGGAAATGTCTACCAATGATTCCCAGGTACCCATCCCTAGTCCTGACCCCTGCAAGCACATCTTCTTCAGACAGTGGCATGCAGTATTTACGAACCCCTCCTTGTACCAACTTTTTGAATTTACGAACCACAGACCGGATAAAAAATATGCTTTTATGCACGAACCTTGTCTCTGTGTATGAACGTACGAGACATTTTGTGCCCGGCAGCACATCCGTTATGGGCGGGCTGATGGATCTTTGGTGCTCATTCAGTCAACCCAGCAGTGCTGTTATTAGCTACGGTGCTACTTTGTACTTAGTTTTTTTTTTTTTTTTTAACCTTTTCACAACATGTTTCTATTTTTGTTAGCTCAATATGAGTCCAAAGAAAACAATAGACGAGCGGTGTGTGGTTTGAAACTTTCAGGAAGTATCCACAGCGTTGTCAACACTTCCTCCTCTCTCCCCCTCCCTTTGGCTGCACGCAAATAAAAATCAACCAACAAGGTAAAGCAGATTTTATTTCTTATTCCTGTTCATTGTAGCTACCTGGCTGGTAAAAGTAAAGGAGTTTTGTGATTTTAAACTGAGTGCACCACAGGGCTAGTGGCAGTGTGTCTGTTGGCAGGGCAGCATTTTAAAGGCCTACTGAAACCCACTACTACCGACCACGCAGTCTGATAGTTTATATATCAATGATGAAATCTTAACATTGCAACACATGCCAATACGGCCGGGTTAGATTAGTAAAGTGCAATTTTAAATTTCCCGCAAAATATTCTGCTGACAACGTCTCGGTATGATGACGTTTGCACGTGATGTCACGGATTGTGCGGACATATTGGGACAGCATTGTGGCCAGCTATTAAGTCGTCTGTTTTCATCGCAAAATTCCACAGTATTCTCGACATCTGTGTTGGTGAATCTTTTGCAATTTGTTTAATGAACAATGAAGACAGCAAAGAAGAAAGCTGTAGGTGGGATCGGTGTATTAGCGGCTGGCTGCAGCAACACAACCAGCTCCCGCCGTCAGTGTGTGAATGTGTGTGTAAATGGGTGAATGTGGAAATAGTGTCAAAGAGCTTTGAGTACCTTGAAGGTAGAAAAGCGCTATGCAAGTATAACCCATTTATCATTTAATTTGGAGAATGGGGGTTGACCTTTGATTGACCCATAAAAGAATGTTTAATAACTGGGAAACAAAAACTGCACAAACTACCAGTTCAACTGCACAAGTGAATTAGATTATTTCAACAGAGTGTGCGAGGGGTGGGGGGCCAATTTTACACAGGTGTAAAACCCTTTACAGGATGTTCAATCGAAAGTTTCGAGACCCACTTTTCAGCAACCTTAGATAAAATAGGGAGGATGCTAATTGGTCTGTAATTAGATGCTGATATCTTGTTACCAGAATTAACAATGGATGTCACTGTAGCTACCGTCCTTTGAAGCCAGTAATTGGTTTACTCACATGGTTATTGGTTTTATCAGTGCCTCAGAATGTTTTAAAAGGTCTGTGTATAAGTTCTACATATCCTTGGCCTTCGAGCATTTCAATGCAGAAATAATCTTCTTAATTTCTCCCTCAGTCATCTGTTTTAGTTCAGACAGGCTGGGTCACCATGCTAGGGTTGGGTGAAACATTAGGAGGGGAAACAGTTTGGTTATTTCTAGTACACCGTCTAAACATATTTAATAAATGTATTTGCTAATATCATTGCCTCCTATGTTTTTACCTTTAGTTCTATAGCAGCACATTCTTGTTTATTGTGTTTGTTATTAACTTATTGAGTGAAGTAAAGTGAATTATATTTATATAGCGCTTTTCTCTAGAGACTCAGAGCGCTTTACATAGTGAAACCCATTATCTACATCTTTAATTTAAACCAGTGTGGCTGGCACTGAGAGCTGGTGTCCTTGGGCAAGACACTTTACCACTTTATCGAACCTCAAACCCTCAAGTTGCTGGCACGGCCGCTCTACCAACTCAGCCATGCAGCCCCTATTTCAAACTTGCTAAACCTCCCGCCATTTCCTATGGCTCCCCTTCAATAATACTGATAATGTTAGCTTTGACCCTTCTCAACAGCTGTGTAAAAACCTTGTTACGTGCATTGGTGCATTTCAACAGCCAGTCCAGACTTCAAACTTAGTCTTCATTGCTGTTTTGTAGTAAGTGTCTAACTACGTTCTTTTTCTGCAATTTGGGAGATGTGTTTCTGAGATTTGATTTAACTAAGGACAACCCTACAATTGTCCTCTATTTTGTTGGAGGATAGGGTGGTATTCCAGTCAGTCCTTTTTATTTCATCTCCAAATTGCTGCTGCATGCTTTTAAGGACTAAATCACTAAGAAACAGGGTTGTTTTGTAGCCGTTCAGAAGATGTTTTTTCTTTAATTTGCTGGAGAACAAAATGAGGTTGTGATCTGAAAGACCATTCAGTCAGTAAGTCATAGATTGTATTAATTATATCCATATTTTTAGTAATTATGAGATATAGCCTCGCTTGTGAGGTGTGGTTGGTTTTTCGATTATCCATCCGTCCATCCATAGTGATTTGTTAAAGATTCTTTCTGCTTTTTTAATCTTTGCAATTTATGTTGAAATCGCCAACATTTAGTCCGGAAATTACAGTGTTTGACTTGTTCTACGTGAAAACTTTTGATGGAATACCAGCAGCTTCACTAATTACAACATCAGCTCCTCGCCTATACTCTACCAGAGGACTTGCCAAAAAGAGCCAACAGACACAACCTGATAGAATTTCTGGGTTCTAACATCTTCCCATTGACGCTTGTGCTTCAGCATTTGCGACCCCACATATACATGGATTTCTTTTCTTGGCTTTAAAAGGCCAATACTTTGTTTTTTGTATGATTATTTTAATCCAAAAAGTGGTTTAATGGCGCTATCTGCTCGAGGAAAAAATAGCTTTGGAGCTACGAATCCAGCAGAGGCTGCTGTCTCACAGGTCAAACCACTCAACAAGTTCCAGCATGAAGAAGCTTTGACAAGATGTGATAGTTGTGTAACTGAATGTTTTTTTTAAATACTATAGAATATATACAGTGAAAACCGTATCCCTGTAATTGTTTCTTAATATGTAAAACTGTGTTTGATCACTTTTAGGATATCAAAAATAAGCAGGCCGATATTATCGGCCGATAAATGCTTTAAAATGTAATACCGGAAATTATCAGTATCGGTTTCAAAAAGTAAAATTAATGACTTTTTAAAACGCCGCTGTACGGAGCAGTACATATCCGGTAAAACACGGACGTAGGGGGAAGTACAGAGCAGATGCGCCTCCCAGTCAGCACCCCCTCCCCTCTCCCCTCTCTCACACACAACACAGGAGTTGACGACTGCAGCATGAGAGGGTTACTGGTGATGCTTGATGACCTCATCAAACCGCCGCGAGCGCAGCACAACAACAACAAGAGTGTGTTGTTGCCGGTGCTGTAGCCGTGGCTAATAAGCTCGCTCGCTCTGTGACTGACTAACGACACCATGTCTATGGTTTGGTATTATTTTAAAGTGTGTCTGACAGATAAAAAACTGGCGATTTGCAATGACTGCAAGAAGTTGTTTATGCGAGGAGGAACCAAGACGTCTTCCTTTAATACGAGCAATTTGATCTCCCACCTCTTCAAGAATCATAAGGAGATACACGATGAATACAAGCGGAAGATGGATGAAAAGCAAACACCGAAAAAAAGTAGTACCACACAGTTGTCGCTTAAAGACTCCGCCGAGGGTGGAGTCTGGTATCGCTAGTCTGCCCTGCATGGCGCACACTTTGCAGCTTGCAGTGAACACAGGTGCCCTGTCTCAACGCAGCATTCAGAAGCTCTGACTGACTGGTAGGCCACTTCAAGCACTCACCACTAGCTTGCAGCACATGTGTGTTACTCATACAAATATGTCAGAGCAGGGCAGATTGAGCCCAGTTTATAATTTCCTGTTATACAGTATGCCAGGCAGTCTTGCACTAAATGAGGTATGTTATTGTTTACTTTACTCTGGTATACTCTGGACTGAAGCTGTGTGCCTTCGTTGTTTTTGTAGCTGTTGTTTTGAGGCATGCTTAAAAAATAATAATAATAATGCACTTTGTGAAAGTCAAAGTGCAGTATTTCCCATAGTTGTAGTGGGTATGAGGATTATCTCAGGGAGAGCATGTCCCAAATTCCAAGCTGCTGTTTTGAGGCATGTTAAAAAAAAGCACTTTGTGAGTTCAATAATAAATATGGCAGTGCCATGTTGGCACTTTTTTCCATAACTTGAGTTGAAGTTGTTCTCTTATTTTGGAAAACCTTGTTACATTGTTTAATGCATCCAGCAGGGCATCACAACAAAATTAGGCATAATAATGTGTTAATTCCACAACTGTATATATCGGTATCGGTTGATATCGGAATCGGTAATTACAAGTTGGACAATATCGGAATATCGGATATCGGCAAAAAAGACATTATCGGACAGCTCTACTTCTTATGGGTTTCCCCATTATTAACATTTTTATTCTATTGTGGGTGTCTTAACAAAAACAAGGATCTACTACACATCCCCACTGCCCTTTGACAAATATGTGACTTTGTGTCCATGTTGTGACACATTCAAGTGGGGAAACAGCAATAAAAGAACCAGAAAGATGCCAGTAGCACTTGTCGATCATGATCGATTACGTTATTAACCAAGTCGGGAAAATATGACAAATATTTCACAATAAAATGAGTACTCGTGAAAAAAATATGTTGCTTCACATAGTTAAAGGCCTACTGAAACCCACTACTACCGACCACGCAGTCTGATAGTTTATATATCAATGATGAAATCTTAACATTGCAACACATGCCAATACGGCCGGGTTAACTTATAAAGTGCAATTCTAAATTTCCCGCAAAACTGCCGGTTGAAAACGTCTATGTATGATGACGTATGCGCGTGACGTCAATCGTTGAAACGGAAGTATTGGTACCCCATTGAATCCAATACAAAAAAGCTCTGTTTGCATCTCAAAATTCCACAGTATTCTGGACATCCGTGTTGGTGAATCTTTTGCAATTTGTTTAATGAACAATGAAGACTGCAAATAAGAAAGCTGTAGGTGGGATCGGTGTATTAGCGGCTGGCTACAGCAACACAACCAGGAGGACTTTGACTTGGATAGCAGACGCGCTAGCCGATGCTAGCCGCCGACCGCACGGATGATCGGGTGAAGTCCTTCGTCCTTCCGTCGATCGCTGGAACGCAGGTGAGCACGGGTGTTGATGAGCAGATGAGGGCTGGCTGGCGTAGGTGGAGAGCTAATGTTTTTATCATAGCTCTGTGAGGTCCCGTTGCTAAGTTAGCTTCAATGGCGTCGTTAGCAACAGCATTGTTAAGCTTCGCCAGGTTGGAAAGCATTAACCATGTATTTACATGTCCATGGTTTAATAGTATTGTTGATTTTCTGTCTATCCTTCCAGTCAGGGATTTATTTATTTTGTTTCTATCTGCATTTGAGCCCGATGCTATCACGTTAGCTCAGTAGCTAAAGAGCTTCGCCGATGTATTGTCGTGGAGATAAAAGTCACTGTGAATGTCCATTTCGCGTTCTCAACTCTCATTTTCAAGAGGATATAGTATCCGACGTGGTTCAAAATACAAATCCGTGATCCACAATAGAAAAAGGAGAAAGTGTGGAATCCAATGAACCCTTGTACCTAAGTTACGGTCAGAGCGAAAAAAGATATGTCCTGCACTGCACTGTAGTCCTTCACTCTCACTTTCCTCATCCACAAATCTTTCATCCTCGCTCAAATTAATGGGGTAATCGTCGCTTTCTCAGTCCGAATCTCTGTCGCTGCATTGTAAACATTGGGAAAATGTGAGGACTCCTTCCTCCGGTGACGTCACGCTACTTCCGGTATAGGCAAGGCTTTTTTTTATCAGCGACCAAAAGTTGCAACCTTTATCGTCGATGTTCTCTACTAAATCCTTTCAGCAAAAATATGGCAATATTGGGAAATGATCAAGTATGACACATAGAATGGATCTGCTATCCCCGTTTAAATAAAAAAAAAATCATTTCAGTAGGCCTTTAACTATTTTCTGTGAAAGGCGGTTTTGCTTTTGTAAATTCACACATTTCGTCTTAACTTGTAGAACAAAATTATAGGTAACTGAACACAAACATTTACAATATTAAAACCATTACCAACAAGAGGTGTACTTATTTTTACACATACAATTTGAAATACGCAAATAGACAACTGTTAAATACTGTTTACAGAACGTCATACATTTAGAATAAAAACATATACTTAAGCTGCCCTGTGACCTGATTCAAGTCTTCATTCTTAACAGCAATTGATTACTATGGTAATTATCCAGCACTAACCTGGCACGGCCACAGAGGAAATGGCCTCTGGCTGGCACAGCGTGTCCACTTTCACATGCTGAAAGGCTTTGTTGGGGCCTGACTGGAGGTGCCTGGGAACAAACACAGTGGCCAGATTGTGGTTGAAATGGCACATTCGCTACATCCAGCTACTCACACACTCAGCCTCAGCCTGCAAAATACAAGCGTATGCAAGAGTTCAAATATTTATAGCAGTGAGTATCTGGTACTGTAAATGAGCAGCAGAGCAGAAACTCGTAGCAGCAGGCCTCTTCAGCCTCAGCAGCCTCAAGTGCTGCAGCCATTATGAAGCAGGCATGATTGCTAATTGAATAGGGATGCAATAAATAAAAGTGTTTTGCATGTTCCAGTCAATGTAGTGGAGTGAAAGAGCAAAGTGCAAGAATAAGTGCAATAAGGCTATTTTAACTGAAACGTGGCTTCTTAGTACAACTTAGCATTGCTGCTAATTACTACTACTAAACATGAATGAAAACATTAAAATCCTACCTTTTCCACTCCTCCTCTCCATCCCAGAACTCATAGACCACAAAGGACAAACCATCTGGTAGACGCACCGCAGTCACACTGCAGCAGAGGTGGGGAAAATAAAAATATAAACAGAGAAGGAGAGAGAGGGGGTATACTTGTATTGTGTATTAAAAACAACTATTATGACAAAATAGTCGTAGGAGAATCACAGAGGAAGAAAGCAATATGAACATAGTAGAAGGGGCGGCATGGCGTAGTAGGTAGAGCGGCCGTGCCAGAAACCCGAGGGTTGCAGGTTCGCTCCCTGCCTCTTGACATCCAAATTGCTGCCGTTGTGTCCTTGGGCAGGACACTTCACCCTTGCCCCCGGTGCCACTCACACTGGTGAATGAATGAATGATAGGGGGTGGTCGGAGGGGCCGTAGGCGCAAACTGGCAGCCTCGCTTCCGTCAGTCTACCCCAGGGCAGCTGTGGCTACAAATGTAGCTTACCACCACCAGGTGTGAATGGATGATGGGTTCCCGCTTCTCTGTGAGCGCTTTGAGTATCTAACAATAGAAAAGCGCGATATAAAATCTAATCCATTATTATTATCATTATTATTACTAGAAGTGATGAGTGGCATAACCAAAATTCCGATCCTTAGAGATTAAAGTAGCATATTTTCCACCGGATTATAAAGCGCACTGCCGATGAATGGTCTATTTTAGATATTTTTTCATTTTTTCATGTAAGGCAAATTAAAGGAGTCATTTTTTTTTTTTTTTTTCTAAATGGAAAACACTTCCTTGTGGTCTACATAACATGTAACGGTGGTTCTTTGGTCAAAATGTTGTTTTACAGATCATCTTCAAGCCGCTTTCTGTCAGTCGCTTTTGTGGGCGGTCTTATTTAGGTGGCTCACCTTCGGCAGCGTCTTCTCCCCGTCATCTTTGTTGTAGCGGTGTAGCGTGCAAGGACGGGAGTGGAAGAAGTGTCAAAAAATGGAGCTAACTGTTTTAATGACATTCAGACTTTACTTAAACCAATAACGGAGCAGCATCTCCTCATCCGGAAACAACAACACAGGAAATGTGTCCCGTGAAAAACCGTCCGACCAGAACTTTAATAACTAAAGTTCCTTGGGTGAATAATGTAAACTCACTACACTGGTATGTTTTAGCGCTTTCATGGTGAGTTTACTGACAGAGAACTTTACACTACTTTATATTAAAAATGCCAACAGTGGAGGAGGATGAATGTCACATAACAAGAAGATAGAGGAAAACGAAGAAGCTTATCAACTACGGTACACGGACTACAAAGGCAGATGCGTGCAATTTTTCAGGATTTATGCAGATCCCAAATACAGATCAGCAGGTACCAGAAGGTAAGAAAATAATAATATTACGAAACAAAACGCCAGATAATATGTCTTACCTTATACACACACCATAATAATACTCGTATGTTGAAGCACAGTACAATCCATCAAGCGGTGCGCCTTCATAGCTTACCAAAGTCGTACTAAAACATTTTGATAGATTTTTGAGCGCCGTGTGTAATGTTCTATATTTTCAATGGAACATATACAATGTTGGTGTTGTTTACTTGAGTCATATTGCAGTCTACACGTATCTCTTATGTGTGACTGCCATCTATCTACTGGTCACACTTGTCATTTCACCATGTACCAAATAAAATAGCTTTGAGGTCGGTAAACAAAACCAGAATTATTCCATACATTAGGTGCACCGGGTTATAAGGCGCACTGTGGAGTTTTGAGAAAAAATTTTTTTTTTTTAAGTGCGCCTTATAGTCCAGAAAATACGGTAGTGTTTTTTGACAAAGTCATATCCTAACAAATGGTCATTTTAATGATTTGGAACTCCCAGAAAAACGAGATCCCACCAGTCAGCAGCTCCAGTCTCTCACACATTTTGTGTTAACGCAGGTATATACTTCTTCACTTAACTAAATCATAACTTTATTCTTATATATCTTATGATATTATTTTAGTGGTATTATGTTTTCTTGCCCGTTTCGTTTGCTGTACATGACACAACACTTATTTATTGCGTAATACTTCAAATAATTTGGCTTTTTTTTTTGTTTGTTTAGCACTGATGTCATCTGAAGTCATGCATGTGATGTTACATATGTCATGTTCATACCCTCTTGGACTTTTTTATGAGTTGTCATTTGTTGGCTCCGCAGCTTTACTGAATTCTGGCATAAGTTGGGGTCACTGGTGCCTGAACCTATTCTTATGGGAAAACCGCTGATGCTGCTAATTTTGCAATCTTACTACATTCAAAATTCATGCCGGACTTAAAACAGGTTCTGGTGCATCACTGTGCTGACATGCAATGTGCAGGCAAGCGCAGTGGTATACTGTAATTGTACATATTTAAATTAGGGAGTGACTACACAGTATACAGTCAATTAAAATGAAACATGCATGCTCATATCTGGGATATGTTTAATTCCTTTTTTTCTCAAATTCCTTGATTGCACACCACAACAAAAACAGCTGATTTAAATTCTCCACAGATGGCTATGAGACTGGAACATAACTAAATAACTAAGAAGTTGGGATGGTGATAGCATTAAATGTGTAATTGTAATGCTCTCTATATACATTTGAACATTGTTGAGTCAAAATCAGACCTTGTGACTCATTTGTAATCAAGTGTATGCTGTATGCCAGTGTTGGTGCTAGGAATTTTCAAAATGGGGTCCTAAAAATGGGGTCCCACAGTAAATGTTTGCGGTCCCACTTTTTTGCAAGCGTTTTGAAAACAAATGATAAATGTATGCATTATCCTGTTATATCGCACATTCTATATTGTGTTTTGGAAAAAGTTGTCAATAAACGTTAACCTAATTCATTAAAAAAATAATACAAAAGAAAACACATTTTTATGCATATGTATTCAGTTATAAACATTCATTCACTTTGTTCGTTCCTTCATGGATCTAAACTTTACCGCTGCCGGTATTTTTTTCGATATTTTTTCTATAATAAGTTGTAGGTGTATTTATTTCAGTATAAAAGTGTCAAAAGTTTTTTGCTTAGGTCATGAAATTATGATAATGGTGTGTCAGAGCATACATGCATATGACCAATGCATGTATTGATTATTCTCACCTGTATGTAGATCATCAGTCCTTTAAAAACCGCCACATCTACACTTTGTCATTTAATACAGTGGCACTCAATGCCTCTAGCATTTCATCTCTGGCTTCGTGATGGCCATAAGCTGTGTGTTCCCCTTTAAGAATGGCGGTATGTGGGGTGAGTGATGTGTGTAAGTGAGTGGGCGAGTTAGGAGAGGGAGCGCTAGCATGTTCAGGAGTGTTAATAGCATGGTGGATGTCAGCTTGGCTTTGTGGAAAACATAAATAAAGAGTTGTAACAAATCGACGGCCTCGTCATTCCGACCAAAGAGCAGAATTGTAGGGACCCAAATTGGAGGGTGTTTCTTGGCGCCTGGTGAGGCTGGATCTTTGAAAATCAGTGCACCTGGTCGTAAAGGTGTTTTTTTTTTCTTAGCCCGTTTTAAATGGCGTGCAAAACATCTTTCCATCGTCATAAGTGAGCCATTTGCTGAAAAGTGTTTCCTTCGCTTCTTGGGTTTATTGCTCGCCATGACCAAAACAATAACACCTCGGAAATCTTAATAACGGAAATGCAGTATTTGTGATCTATAAAACTTTTGGGGAATGAAAATTTAAAAAATTGTACCGGAAAGTGCATTAGTTAGAAGTCGACCAATAATTAATAATTAATAATTTTCCCTGGCAAATATAAACAAAACAAAACACCGGCGGAAAGCAATAATCGGTAAATTTTTTTTAAAAAATCTGCGTACGGGGGACTTCCGGATTTTCGTGTCCTTTTTTATTTCAATGGGTAACAAGACACAAAAACACTGTTAACGCCAACACTCCTGTATGCTGCATGTAATATCAGAATCAGAATCAGAATCAGAAATACTTTATTAATCCCAGAGGGTAAATTAAAATATATAATATTATATTATAAATAAATTATATTATAAATATATATATAATAATATTCTGTATAGTACAAAAGTACCTCGGTTTTTGTACTCCCGTATGATTTGGTCTTAGGCAAAAATTTCCACAAAAATCTTGCCCCATTTGTTGTGCAGTCTCGATTATCGTACGGCTAAACATTGTGTGTAACAAACTTGTCTGTTTGCCTGCTATCATTCCATGGAATCGATTGCCCAGAAAAAGAATCTGACGCATCGGTGACTCAGTCTCTGTGCTTTTTATAATTTTATTGAGCACGACTGCTAAATAAGCCACCATGGGGCCAGCGCTAGGCTTGTGCCAACAACAAATGACCGATAAACGATAATATTGTAAGCGTTATTTTTGAGCCCAAACTGAGCACTAATGTAATCATAATAATGATAATAATGCAAGTAACTCTTCAAAATGCAATCTACTTTTATTTGTCATTAGTAGTTGTAACAATGGTAAATGGAAGGTAACTGAACAACATATATTATTTTAAATAAGTAAACAAACATACAAATAAAATACAGTCTGTGTTAGCAAAAAATGCCCTTCAATAAATATTTAACATCTTTAAGTACCACATCCAACTGGGTCAGGTGGTTGATTGATTGATTGAGACTTTTATTAGTAGATTGCACAGTACAGTACATATTCCGTACAATTGACCACTAAATGGTAACACCCCAAAAGGTTTTGAACTTGTTTAAGTCGGGGTCCACGTTAATCAATTCATGGTACAAATATAAACTATCAGCATAATACAGTCATCAC
The DNA here is from genome assembly GCF_033978785.1 of Entelurus aequoreus. Taxonomy (NCBI): domain Eukaryota; kingdom Metazoa; phylum Chordata; class Actinopteri; order Syngnathiformes; family Syngnathidae; genus Entelurus; species Entelurus aequoreus. Next base: position 24,464,086 of record NC_084754.1, read on the forward strand.
ACAAGTTAATCATCGGAGTATATACATTGAATTATTTACATTATTTACAATCCGGGAGTGGGATGTGGAGGGTGTTGGGGCGGGGGGGTTAGGTTTGGTTTTGGTTGATATCAGCACTTCAGTAAGTTTGTTTTGTTGTTGTTTTTTTCTTTTGTTTTGTTACCTTCACTTTGCAACAAATTGGGCATGCTGGCTTGTTTGTCTGTGCTGATGGGCTCATTTTACTAATTCGGTTTACAGATGAAATATTCCCACACAGGAAGTCTGGCTTTGCATTTGCTTTGTTTTTCCTCCTAACTTTTGTTACTTTGTGGAGCTTGTGGATGACTGAAAAGAGGGTGTTTAGTCTGTTCATTTAATTCTGCTGTCAAAAAAACACGCTCAGGCGCTGAAAGCGATGCAAAGAGTGACCCCTCTTGCACCTCGTTTGGAAACGAGAGACAAAGAAAAGAAACACACACAGACGTGGCACATTATCAATGCATACATTTTCATTTCTCGTTTGATTATTTGACTCAGGCCTAAGCAGCACTTTGACAAAGAAGGTGATAAACACGATTGAATAAAGAACTTATTAAAAACTACAAACGCCTCCGCAAATCCTCCTCTTTGCTCCTTGCCAACATGAGTCTTAATAAAGTAAAAGGGTTGTAAAATGTTCATTTATGCGTTTTATTTGTCTTTTATATGTATTTCATACTCATTTCTGCATGTAAAACTACAACAGCTATTAAAATTGATTTTGTTAATACTTTTGAATGTCTGAAACTGATAAGTTGGATATATTACCGTATTTTCTGGACTATAAGGCGCACTTAAATTCCTTTTTTTCCCCTCAAAACTCGACAGTGCGCCTTATAACCTGGTGCGCCTATTGTACGGAATAATTCTGGTTTTGCTTACCGACCTCAAAGCAATTCTATGTGGTACATGGTGTAATGATAAGTGTGACCAGTAGATGGCAGTCAAACATAAGAGATATGTGTAGACTGCACAATGATGGCAATATGACTCAAGTAAACAACACCAACATTTATATGTTCCATTGAAAATATAGAACATTACACACGGCGCTCAAAAATCTATTAAAATGTTTTAGTACGACTTTGGTAAGCTATGAAGCCGCACCGCTTGATGGATTGTCGGCGCATTAAACATATGAGTATTTTTATGGTGTGTGTATAAGGTAAGACATTATTTGGCGTTTTGTTTCGCAATATTATGAAAAAGCAAAAGGTTTTTCACGGGACACATTTCCGGCCTTGTTGTTGTTTCCGGATGAGGAGATGCTGCTCCGTTATTGATTTAAGTAAAGTCTGAATGTCATTAAAACAGTTAGCTCCATCTTTTGACACTTCTTCCACCCCCGTCCTTGCACGCTACACCGCTACAACAAAGATGACGGGGAGAAGACGCTACCGAAGGTGAGCCACGTAAATAAGACCGCCCACAAAAAACGAAAGCAGCTTGAAGATGATCTGTAAAACATAATTTATGCAACATTTTGACCAAAGAACAACCATTACATGTTATGTAGAGAAACAATGAAGTCTTTTCAATTTAGAAAAAAAATAAAAATATGACTTCTTTAATGCACCCTATACATGAAAATAGACCATTTATCGGCAGTGCGCCTTATAATCCGGTGCACCCTATGGTCCGGAAAATGAAAAAATTAGAAAAATTGCTTCAGATTTTGTTCGATTCGGTTTTCGTCTGACCTTTTGGAACAGATTACCAATGATAAACTAAGATAAAGTCTACATTGGTGAAAAAAACATGTTCATCTTGAAAGGCAGAAAAGGGTAGAGAAGACTTACTGAAAGCAGTCCCTTTGAGTGGAAACATTCTTCAGGTATTGCTTCAGAGCCTCACAAAACTCGCCAAGCTTCTTTTGGGAAACAACCATCTCCTGACGGATCAGCAATAACGACTGCACAAAGAAAAGGGGGAACAGTTTTTAGTTAACATCATGCACACAGATATTTATGGAATACAATTGTTTGGGTCTCAGGATTTCAGTTGATCAGAGATTAGCAAACACAGTAAAAACATATTTATATTCTTATTTGCTTTACAAACCACTTATCATGTACATATAATTCCCCAAACCTGGACTATACTATTGTCAATGCTGTCTATCTTCCATAACCGTAAAAACATACAGTATATGTCGTCTTCTTTCTTTCCCCATGTCTGAAATCGATCACTATTTCTGTCCATCCATTCACATACACACATAATGTAATCATTAAATTGTGCGTTCACATTACGTTTGTAAGTCTATTCACACAAAATGTGTGGTTTCACATGCATCTAAACATCTGGATCGTATGTCCGTTCACATACAGCACATGTATAATTTAAATCTCCATCTGTCTCCTCACGTACTTTTTTTTTTTTTTTACTCAGTAATCTATGGATGGGTGACTTTAAATTGGACCTTACCCTATCAGATGTCCAACATGAACTGAAAAAGGATTGACATGAAAAATGGCTTGCTGGGGAAGTGACCACCCTATATATAGTGTACACTGTGCAGTGTGTCGGGCCAGTAGTCAATTAGAAACACCACATTAACTATCAACCTCTGTAATCTAATCACTTACAGTCCATTGAGCATCCAGACACTCTGACCACATCACTGCGATTAGAAAGCGACAGGTGAAGTTGAACATAATTATCTATTCTTGATCCAATCAGCTGAATTAAGTATAAAAAAGGCCTCTGTTAATTAACCTCTTATTGATAAAATATTGATGAATCTCATTGTCCTATTTTTAAGATGAATACATTAGATTTCAGTGTAGAGCTCTAGAAACCAGACAAGTGTCTTGTCCTCATGCTTTTACCTGCATGTACCGTATTTTCCGGACCATAGGGCACACCAAATTATAAGGTGCACTGCCGATGAATGGTCTATTTTGAATCTTTTTTCATATATTGGGCGCACTGGATTATAGGGCGCATTAAAGGAGTCATATTTTATTTTTTTTCTAAATGGAAAACACTTGCTTGTGGTCTACATAACATGTAATAGTGGTTATTTGGTCAAAATGTTGCATAGATTATGTTTTACAGATCATCTTCAAGCCGCTTTCTGACAGTCTCTTCCGGATGCACCGTTTTGTGGGCGGTCTTATTTACGTGGTTCACCTTCGGCAGCGTCTTCTCCCCGTCATCTTTATTGTAGCGTGCAAGGACGGGAGTGGAAGAAGTGTCAAAAGATGGAGCTAACTGTTTTAATGACATTTAGACTTTACTTCAATCAATAACGGAGCAGCATCTCCTCATCCGGAAACAACAACGCCGGAAATGTGTCCCGTGAAAAAACGTCCGACCGGAACTCTAATAACTAAAGTTCCTTGGGTGAATAATATAAACTCACTATACCGGTATGTTTTAGCGCTTTCATGGAAAGTTTACTGACAGATATAAGTAAGAACTTTACACTACTTTATATTAGAAATGGCAACAGCGGAGGATGAATGTTACATAACAAGAATATAGAGGAAAAGAAGAAGCTTATCGACTACGGCATAATATTGCGAAACAAAACGCCAGATAATATGTCTTACCTTATACACACACCATAATAATACTCGTGTGTTTAATGCGCCAACAATCCTTCAAGCGGTGCGGCTTCATAGCGTCCCAAAGTCGTACTAAATATTTTGATAGATTTTTGAGCGCCATGAGTAATGTTCTATATTTTCAATGGAACATTTAACCTGTTGGTGTTGTTTACTTGAGTCATATTGCCATCATAGTGCAGCCGACACTTATCTCTTATGTTTGACTGACATCTACTGGTCACACTTATCATTACACCATGTACCAAATGAAATAGCTTTGTGGTGGGTATACTCAACCAAACTTATTCTTTACATTAGACGCACCGGGTTGTAAGGCACACTGTCGAGTTTTGATTTTTTTTAAAAAGGATATTGGGGGCGTGGCTAAGATGCGCAAGCAGTAGTTTGCCTCTGCGGTAACTCTGGTGAAAACTTTAAGATTTAACTCAAATTCTGCTTTTTTTTTTTAAATTAAAACTTACAACGCTTGGCCAACTATATGCATGCCTATCACTCTGGGTGAGTTATACTCAATCAAGACAACATAACAATAATTATGCCCAAGACACGAAGAGGGAAGCAATCAGAGTCACCTGTGGCCGTAAACGAGCTCGAGGCTGGCGCTGAGATGGCGTCATCAACTTTGGAGAAGTTGCTGGATAAAATACTCGAGTCTATCAACAAACGTTTTGACATGCTTGAGGAAAAGCTTGAGGCTCTTACAAGCAAGCAGGCGGCATTGACCAACAGAGTGGAGGACATGCAGCAGCAAGGTTCCGACCACGAGCGCCGCATCGAAGCGCTCGAACAAAAACTGACTGAAACGCAGAAGAGCAATGAGAAATTGGCAGCTAAAATTGACGAATTGGAAGGGCGCTCAAGACGTAATAACTTAAAAATAGTCTGGATACCAGAGCAAGAAGAAAAGGGAAGACTTACGGATTTCGTTGCGGACCTGATACCAAAGTTGTTTGGAGCGAGTAACTTCTCCAAGCCAGTGGTGGTGGACCGCGCGCACCGTGTCCCGCTCGCTCGCTATGGTGACGGCAAGCGCCCCAGGAGCATCATCGCAAGGATACACTTCTACCAGGACAAGGAGCTACTTCTTCATCGCAAGGATACACTTCTACCAGGACAAGGAGCTACTTCTTCGACTGAGCCGCGGCCAGGAGCTGATCTACAACGGCCTGCACGTCTTCCTGTTTCCAGACTACACGGCCGAGGTGACAGCGCAAAGACGGGCCTTTCGAGAGGTAATGAACACGCTGCGGGAGAAGGAAATCAAGTTTATGCTGCGTTTTCCAGCTCGCCTGCATGTGGAGTACAACAACCAGGTAAAGGTGTTTACCTCTCCTACAGACACTAAGACTTTCATTATAAAACATCTTAGTGGCTAATCATCAATAACGGCTCCACCACACAAGGCTTATGATAAGCATAAAGCAGAAATACACTTTTTTCACTGAGGTTTATTTCACCGGAGGATGCAGGAAAAAAAGAAAACACTTCGCTGCTGAGCTAGTGCTTGGAGCAGTGAACGCAACTACTAGCATGCGCCATGCGCCTGAAGATGGGGGCGGGGGACTTTTGGACTGGGGAATCGACCAACACGACGTCGTATGGATAACATCACAATGGAGATTTCACTCCAAAACATCGAACTACACACGATGGGGACAGAGGGAGGGGGGAACAATGGGGTGTGAGTGTTGTGTATGTGTGAATCTGAGCATGAATGTGGAGGAGAGAGGTGCACAATCATATTTCAACTTGCCAATTACTAAGGTTTTTTTTCACGTAAAGATAAAATACCCTAAAAAACTTTAATGTCAACTTATAAGAAAAAAATTACACTAGTTTCATGGAACGTCAGGGGTTTAGCTAAAAATATTAAAGCAGGGAAGGTTTTTTCACACTTAAATTCATTAAAAGCAGATGTTTTATTCTTACAAGAAACACATCTCTGTAAAGACAACCAACACAAACTTAAAGCTAGCTGGATACCTCAGGTTTATCATGCACCCTTTACTTCACAAGCTAGAGGTGTAGCCATTTTATTTCATAAAAATGTGCCTTTCATACTTACATCAAAAATAATTGACCCTAACGGAAGATTTATTTTATTAAATGGTCATATTACATCTTACCCAGTAACTTTTTTGAATATCTATGGACCAAATACAGATGACTCAAACTTTTATCATAGAGTCTTTGGTCTACTTCCTGATGATAACTCCTCTCATATCTACATTGGTGGTGATTTTAACTGCCTTTTGGATCCCACTTTAGATAGATTGTCAACTAAATGTCATGTAATTGCTAACTCAACTAAAACCATTAATAATCTTATGAGATCAAGAAATATCATAGACATACGGAGAACAAAACATCCTTATAAAAGGGAGTATTCATTATTGTGTACACAATTCTTACACAAGAATCGATTACTTCTTAGTAGAAGCCTCTGCTCTCTCCAATGTCAGTAATCCTGAGTACCACAGTAGAGTCATCTCAGATCACAGCCCTATGAGTGTGCAGATCCAAATTGATCTCCATAAAACCAAACCAAAATGGAGATTTAATCCACAATTATTATTATATGAAGATTTTAAAGAGTATATGAACAAGATTATCCAAGAGTTTATTGAGGTGAATGATAACGGAGAGGTCTCAGACTCTATATTGTGGGTAGCCCTTAAAGCTACTGTGAGAGGATATATCATTTCATTTGAGAGCTCAAAACAAAGAGAAGTAAGAAAAAGGCATAAAGAACTGGAAAAAGAAATTAAAGAAATGGAAGAAATTCATATAAATTCTCTTTTGCAGTCTGACTATAATAAGATGCTGAAACTGAAAAATGAATACAATTCTCTTCTTCACGGTGAAGTATCTAAACTCTTACTGAAAAATAAACAAAAACATTTTGAAATATCTGATAAACCACAAACACTTCTGTCTAGACAGCTCAAAGGAGATCAAGCTAAAGCTGCTATCCACAAAATATGCTCAAAAACAGGTGAAACATGTACAGATTTACAGGATATCAACAATGTCTTTAAAGACTTTTATTCAGAATTATATAAATCTAGTTCAGCTATATCGGTTAATGATTTAAATGATTTTTTTACTCCATTAAATCTACCTCAACTGAGTCCAAACCATCAGAATTCTTTAAACAATACTATTTCAATTGAAGAACTGCTAAAAGCACTGAAATCTTTCTCCGTGAATAAAAGCCCTGGTCCAGATGGATTTGGTGCAGAGTTTTATCAAGCTTTTAGTGAAATACTGTCTCCTATAATATTAAGAATGTTAAAGGACTCTTTCGTAAACAATAAACTTCCAAGCTCCTTGTATGAAGCTCATATATGTATAATTCCAAAAAAGGGAAACAATCCACTCGATCCAGCCAATTATAGACCTATCTCCCTGCTCAATCTAGACCATAAAATTCTAACTAAGGTACTCGCAACAAGGTTAAGCAACCACATAACAGAAATTATCCATCCGGATCAGGTTGGTTTTATCCCGGACAGACCTTCTTTTGGCAATGTACGGAGATTATTGAATTTGTTGTACTCGGACTGCATAGGAAACAAAAAGGCAGCCGTCCTGACTCTGGATGCTCATAAAGCTTTTGATTCAATTGAGTGGGCTTATATATTTCATGTTCTCAAATTATTTGGGTTGGGAGAACATTTTATAAAATGGGTTAAAATAATTTATTTTGCACCAAAATCATATGTCATAACTAATAATGTAATATCGGATAGTTTTGAATTACATCGTGGCGTGAGACAGGGCGATTGCCTTTCGCCCTTACTTTTCAATTTGGCCCTAAAACCACTGGCTATTGGTTTAAGAATGAACTCTAATATTAAGGGATTTTCAGTGGGCACATCAGAGAGTCTCATCTCACTTTATGCAGATGATGTACTTGTTACACTTACTGAGCCAGAAATTGCATTACCACTTCTTTTAGAATATGTAGACTCTTTTGGTAAAATATCTGGTTACAATATAAACTGGTCCAAAAGCGAGCTTATGTTCCTAGGAGATAATGCGTGACTGCTCGCCGTCTGTTCGCTGTTGCGAAAAAGGCTAAGTATCTATCTGTGTGCTTTTAATTGTTCTACAGCTTTCTTTATCACTTCTCAAATATATTTAGTGGTACTATTTAACTTGCAAATCACCCGATCTCTGTCCCACCACCCTCAGCTTGTAGCAGTCCTAAGCGGCCTGCAAGCTACGGTGTACCGGTTGAGACGCATAATAGATTTAGCTCTTTAGCTAGTCCTACACCCCAGTCTACCGGGCACCACACCTTAGTTATAGGGGACTCCATCACCCGAAACATAAAGCTTAGCAAACCAGCCAAAATAAAGTGTATCCCCGGGGCCAGAGCACCTGACATTGAAGCTAATCTTAGGGAGCTAACTCGCAACAGGCCTAGTAAACACGTACGACAGGCTAATCGCACCACTAATTATGCGAATATAGTTGTACACGTTGGCTCCAATGACACTAGAATGAGACAGTCAGAGATTACAAAGAGAAACATAGCCAGGACTTGTGATCTCGCCAGAAAGATGTCCAGGCATCGAGTAATTGTCTCTGGCCCCCTGCCTGCGAGAGGCAATGATGAGAGATATAGCAGATTAGTCTCGCTCAACAAGTGGCTGACTAGCTTCTGTAGGCAACAGGGACTAACGTTTATTGATAACTGGCCCTCTTTCTGGGGCAAACCAGGCTTGCTGATGAGAGACGGCCTTCACCCTAACCAGGAAGGCGCCATCATCCTGTCTAGAAACATAGACTACTATTTAAGTCTCACTTGACTGACTACACTAGAGCAAGCCCGGTCACAGGCAATTACAATGTCTGTTAGTCCGGGTGAGGAGTCAGTTAAGCTAGAACTAGCCAGCGCCAGGCTGGATAATCCATGTACGCATAGCAATTCTCTTAGAATAATACACAATTCACATAATGTTTTTTCTGTTGTGTCTGTGTCAGAGGTGGACATGCATTCTACTGAGGTGGCAAATTATGATATGTCCAGTCTATTGCAGCACCAAGCAAACAATCGGAAAATTCCCGTCATATCAATTCCTAGATATGGTCGAAACTATTTAAAGTGCACTACGCATAATAAACGCAACATTGTTAATATTGCTACTACGGATAATCTTAACAAAAACTCGTCAAAACAGCCCAATACCTATAATATGGGCTTTTTAAACATAAGATCATTGTCTCCCAAGGCGTTATTAGTTAATGAGGTCATTAGAGACAACAATCTTAACGTCATTGGTCTTAGCGAAACCTGGCTCAAACCAGACAAATTTTTTGCACTCAATGAGGCATCTCCTCCTAACTATACGAATGCGCATGTTGGCCGTCCTCTTAAAAGGGGAGGGGGTGTCGCACTAATATACAATGAAAATTTCAACCTTACCCCTAACCTAAATAATACATATAAATCGTTTGAGGTGCTTACTATGAGGTCTGTCACACCGCTACCTCTCGACCTGGCTGTTATCTACCGCCCCCCTGGGCCCTATTCGGACTTTATCAGTGAATTCTCAGAGTTCGTTGCTGATCTAGTGACGCACGCCGACAATATAATCATAATGGGGGACTTTAATATCCATATGAATACCCCATCGGACCCTCAGTGCGTGGCGCTCCAAACCATAATTGATAGCTGTGGTCTTACACAAATAATACATGAACCCACGCATCGCAACGGTAATACAATAGATCTAGTGCTTGTCAGGGGTGTCACCACCTCCAAAGTTATGATACTTCCATATACTAAAGTAATGTCCGATCATTACCTTATAAAATTTGAAGTTTTGACTCATTGTCAACAAGCTAATAATAATAATAACTGCTATAACGGCCGCAACATTAATGCTGCCACAACGATGACTCTTGCTGACCTACTGCCTTCGGTAATGGCACCATTCCCAAATTATGTCGGCTCTATTGATAACCTCACTAACAACTTTGACGATGCCTTGCGGGAAATTATTGATAGTATAGCACCGCTAAAGCAAAAAAGGGCCCCTAAATGGCGCACCCCATGGTTTACAGAAGAAATTAGAGCTCATAAATTATCATGTAGAAAACTGGAACGCAAATGGCGCGCGACTAAACTTGAGATTTTCCATCAAGCATGGAGTGATAGTTTAATAACTTATAAACGCATGCTTACCTTAGCTAAAGCTAAATACTACTCAAATCTCATCCGCCTCAACAAAAGCGATCCTACATTTCTGTTTAGTACAGTAGCATCGCTAACCCAACAAGGGACTCCTCCCAGTAGCTCTACCCACTCGGCAGATGATTTTATGAATTTCTTTAATAAGAAAATTGAACTCATTAGAAAGGAGATTAAAGACAACGCATCCCAGCTACAACTGGGCTCTATTAACACAAATACGACTGTATATACGACGGACACTGCCCTCCAAAATAGTCTCTATTTTTGATGAAATAACATTGGAGGAATTATTACAGCGTGAAAGTGAGATAAAACAAACAACATGTTTACTTGACCCACTTCCTGGGAAACTTATCAAGGAACTGTTTGTATTATTAGGTCCATCAGTGTTAAATATTATAAACTTATCACTTTCCTCCGGCACTGTTCCCCTAGCATTCAAAAAAGCGGTTATTCATCCTCTGCTCAAAAGACCTAACCTCGATCCTGACCTCATGGTAAACTACCGACCGGTCTCCCACCTTCCGTTTATTTCCCAAATTCTCGAAAAAATTGTTGCACAGCAGCTAAATGAACACTTAGTGACTAACAATCTCTGTGAACCTTTTCAATCCGGTTTCAGGGCAAATCACTCTACGGAGACAGCCCTCGCAAAAATGACTAATGATCTATTGCTAACGATGGATTCTGATGCGTCATCTATGTTGCTGCTTCTTGATCTTAGCGCCGCTTTCGATACCGTCGATCATAATATTTTATTAGAGCGTATCAAAACATGTATTGGTATGTCAGACTTAGCCTTGTCTTGGTTTAACTCTTATCTTACTGACAGGATGCAGTGCGTCTCCCATAACAATGTGACCTCGGACTATGTCAAGGTAACGTGCGGAGTTCCCCAGGGTTCGGTTCTTGGCCCTGCACTCTTTAGTATTTACATGCTGCCGCTGGGTGACATCATACGCAAGTACGGTGTTAGCTTTCACTGTTATGCTGATGACACTCAACTCTACATGCCCCTAAAGCTGACCAACACGCCGGATTGTAGTCAGCTGGAGGCGTGTCTTAATGAAATTAAACAATGGATGTCCGCTAACTTTTTACAACTCAACGCTAAGAAAACGGAAATGCTGATTATCGGTCCTGCTAGACACCGACATCTATTTAATAATACCACCTTAACATTTGACAACCAAACAATTAAACAAGGCGACTCGGTAAAGAATCTGGGTATTATCTTCGACCCAACTCTCTCGTTTGAGTCGCACATTAAGAGTGTTACTAAAACGGCCTTCTTTCATCTCTGTAATATCGCTAAAATTCGTTCCATCTTGTCCACTAGCGACGCTGAGATCATTATTCATGCGTTTGTTACGTCTCGTCTCGATTACTGTAACGTATTATTTTCGGGTCTCCCTATGTCTAGTATTAAAATATTACAGTTGGTACAAAATGCGGCTGCAAGACTTTTGACAAAAACAAGAAAGTTTGATCATATTACGCCTATACTGGCTCACCTGCACTGGCTTCCTGTGCACTTAAGATGCGACTTTAAGGTTTTACTACTTACGTATAAAATACTACACGGTTTAGCTCCAGCCTATCTGGCCGATTGTATTGTACCATATGTCCCGACAAGAAATCTGCGTTCAAAGAACTCCGGCTTATTAGTGATTCCCAGAGCCAAAAAAAAGTCTGCGGGCTATAGAGCGTTTTCTATTCGGGCTCCAGTACTCTGGAATGCCCTCCCGGTAACAGTTAGAGATGCTACCTCAGTAGAAGCATTTAAGTCCCATCTTAAAACTCATTTGTATAATCTAGCCTTTAAATAGACCCCCCTTTTTTAGACCAGTTGATCTGCCGTTTCTTTTCTTCTCTCCTCTTCTCCCCTGTCCCTTGCGAGGGGGAGTTGCATAGGTCCGGTGGCCATGGATGAAGTGCTGGCTGTCCAGAGTCGGGACCCCAGGTGGACCACTAGCCTGTGCATCGGTTGGGGACATCTCTGCGCTGCTGACCCGTCTCCGCTCGGGATGGTTTCCTGCTGGCCCCACTATGGACTGGACTCTCGCTGATGTGTTGGATCCACTGTGGACTGGACTTTCACAATATTATGTCAGACCCACTCGACATCCATTGCTTTCGGTCTCCCCTAGAGGGGGGGTGGGGGGTGGTGGGGGGGGGGGGGGTTACCCACATATGCGGTCCTCTCCAAGGTTTCTCATAGTCATTCACCGACGTCCCACTGGGGTGAGTTTTTCCTTGCCCGTATGTGGTCTCTGTACCGAGGATGTCGTTGTGGCTTGTGCAGCCCTTTGAGACACTTGTGATTTAGGGCTATATAAATAAACATTGATTGATTGATTGATAATGTTAAGATCAGTCAAAACCCAGTTAAAGTTGCAGAAAACTATATATCCTATCTCGGTTTAAAAATATCTAAAAATTATGAATCATTACTAAAATTGAACTTTACTGAAGCTTTTGAGAAATTGAAAGTGTGTATAGAGTATTGGAAGACCCTACCCCTCTCTATGTTAGGTAGAGTGAATGCTGTCAAAATGATTACCCTGCCAAAATGTACCTATCTTTTTCAAAATTTACCAATTCTAATTCCTGCAGATTTTTTCAAAAAACTTGAATCTTTAGTTCTAGATTTTGTGTGGGGATATAAAAAACGCAGAATATCTAAAAAGCACTTATTCAGATCTACAGGGGAAGGGGGGCTGGGTCTCCCAATGTTCAAAAATTATTATTGGGCATCAAATCTGAACGCATTGACCTATTGGAAGATGGGGTTCCCAAAGAATGAATCACTTAATTCTGCTCCCTTGTGGCTGAAATTGGAACTGCAGTCATGCTATCTTTACTTTTTACTAAACCAGTCTCTTCTATTAAATCAACAAGCCAAAGTGTAGTAGTAAGAAATTCTATCAAAATGATTTCTCAAATTAAAAAACAATTGAATATTTCCAATGTAACTATGTATTCACCAATGTCTCACAATCATGCATTTATTCCATCGATAACAGACAGACATTTTTTTAACTGGTACTTGAATGGAATTAAATGCATAAAAGACATGTTTGTCGAGGACAGTCTTGCATCATTTGAGCAATTGCGAATCAAATTCAAATTGTCCCAATTCAGTTGGTTTTGCTATTTGCAGGCAAAAAAAATTATTAAAGAAAACATTTTAAAGTCTCAGCTGGTAAATGAAAAACACCCTCTCTTAGAATTACTAAATTTATCACCTACAAGTAAAAAGCTTATCGCCAAATTTGCCAGCTGCTTCATTATGCCCATGACATCAGCAGACGGTGTTAAAAGAGCATGGGAACAGGAACTAAGAATAACAATACCCAAACAGCAATGGGAACGGACACTCTCAAATTCACAATTGCTCAATTAACAGCAGACTTAGGCTCATACAGTTTAAAGTGATTCATCGTTTTTACTACTCCAAAGTCTTATTACACAAATGTTATCCTGATACATCTCCACTTTGTGATAAATGTAAATCTGCTGAAGGATCACTGTCTCATTCGTTTTGGGAATGTTCAACTATTCAATCATTTTGGTCCAGCCTTTTCTTTTTTTACTCGGGGGTATATCAGAGAAAACTTGTCCCTGACAGGGATATAATCTTGTTTGGGTGGTCTTCAGAAACACAAAAACTTCCAAAATATATTACAGCCGTGTTGCTGCTCGGGACGGTCTTGGCCAAAAGACTCATTCTCAAAGACTGGAAAAGCCCATCTGCACCCAACTTCAGGAACTGGTTAAGTGAACTTGTGAATGTAATGACTCTTGAAAGAATACAATTTATAAACTCTGCAAGTATGAATAAATGGGAACAAACCTGGAAACCTTTACTGACATATATTGAATCATAATTTAGACATTTAAGAAAAAAAAACTGCCATCTTTTTTGTAGTTTTATTCCTTTTTTGTTATCTTTATTATTTTCTGTATTAATCCTACTTTATTATTGTTTTTGTTACTTCTGATATGGCCTTCCCACGGTTTACTTGCTTATTTATTTATTTATTTTTTGTGACTTTTTATTTTGTATTGTTTTACATCTGAACAACTTCTGTGACTTTCCTTTTCTTTTTTAAGTGTGAACGGTGGAGAGGCCCTCGAGAGGTGATCTTGGGATCACTTCCTGAGGATCCTTGATGCCGAGGAATGTTCATCCATCTTGCTATGGTCTGGATAGCCTGCTGATCCTGAGCCAGAGCGGGATGGATGGATAAATATATACAATATCTGGGTATCTTTTCTAATAATGTTTATACTGTAAACCTTGAATTGTTCAAGTTTAAGTGCACCTCTCTCCTCAAGTGTGCATGTGAGTGGGTATGAGTGGATGTGTGATTGTATGAAGGTTTTACGTGACCAAAGTATGACTGTTAAATGTGATTTTAACTGTAAAATTCAATAAAAATATTTGCAAAAAAAAAAAAAAAAAGGATATTAAGTGCGCCTTATAGTCCGGAAAATACGGTAATATGAGTTGATTTTGTTGGAATGGTTACAACAAAGCTGGGGTACTTGAATCTTGTGTCACCAGGCAGAATTCAAACTGTAGACCATACCCCCCACTCTGCGCACCTCGCTGATAGTCCCTCCCAGCCGCCTCCTCTCTAGAAGTGCACGAAATCGCGCACGAGAGCTGTACATGTACACGCATAGGTTGTTGGCAGTCTGATCCCCCAGTTCGTATTTTGTTGAAGAAAATAATCTTTATATGTAATATAATATAATATACTATACAAAATAGTATATTATACAAGTTGTGTGCAATTTATGTTTATTCAAAGTCAGCTTTATTGTCAATTCTTCACATGTATAAGACATACAAGGAATCAAAATTACGTTTCAAAGAACCACCATTACATGTTATGTCGACCACAAGGAAGTGCTTTACATTTAGAAAAAATATATAATAATATGACTCCTTTAATGCACCCTATAAATGAGTGCGCCTAATATATGAACAAAGATTAAAAATACACCATTCATCGGCAGTGCGCCTTATAATCCGGTGCGCCCAAAGGTTGGGAAAATTCGGTACAAGTAATTTGAGATACGAACTGTCTCTCAGCTTTTTGTGATGCGTTAAGTTGCGAGCATATCTTGAGTTATGAGCATTTTCACTTTCGATTGAAGTAGTATTTGTAACAGGGCCGTTTGAGCATCCATCCATCCATTTTCTACCGCTTGTCCCTTTCGGGGTCGATGAATAGTTAATTAATTGTTACACGTTGATACATGTTTTTACTTTATTACATAAAACAACCACAGTTATTTGTAATACATGCAATGGTAAACAGTGTTTCTTGTCCAAAATTGTGTTTTAAAAAGCATGTTACATGTTAAAATTGTGGCAGATTAAATAGATTTCAATTTCCGGCTTTCCTTTCCATTTTTCATACGCGTCATTGCAATAATTAATGATGCATGGCAAAGAGTGGAAGATGAGCAATCCATGCAGGCTCCTAATGTGTTAGTGGCGGCACAGTTTAAAAACCAGCAGAACAATGTGTCTAGTGGGGAGGGGATAAGTCTAGCGTCACCATGGAAACTAAGACATTCTCACAGAGAGGTCTTCATCTCACATTTCATTTTGCTCTCACCCTCTCATCTTCCATGCACTCCCTCATTGTGTCGTTTCCTCAAGCCTTCACTCTTGCCCCACTTCTTGACACCTCAAAAAGCTCTGCAATACTCCACTGCTTGGAACCCCCCATTCCTCATTTTCCATGCACAATTCTCCAATTACCCCCAAACCCAAACCTTGTTGATGCATGATTTTATCAATACATTTCTTTTAGCATTATTTTACTTCTCTTGACAACACTACGCCTTTCCCCGCTGATCCATAAGCGTCCCAAGAAATCGCTCAGTTATTCAAATCAGAAAGCCACAAGTCATTGATTAGATCAGGTATAGTTTGCACAAATACAATAATATACGGATGACTGGTTTTCATCCTATAGTTTAGTAACTTGCGTGAGAAAATGATAAGATTACAATAAGAAGCAGTCAATCACTTACAGCGGGGTGCCATCTTGGATATAGCGTGATTGATTGACAGCCAGCAGGATATGAGAAAAGGTTACCGAAGCCAGAAAAAAAAAGGTACTCTAACCAGCAGAGACAAGTGATACGCTCATTAAGCACATGAATTAGTCCTGGTGAGAATAGGACCGATCCTGCCACAATATTGCCAAAATCAAAGAAAAAAATCGCTATGGAGCTCCCTGCAATATTTCATCTGGTGGGGTTAGAATGATTTTGAGAAAGGTGAAGGACTGGCCCTGAATTACACAATAATTATCTCAAGGCAGCTGGGACATGAGTCACCAACAAACCATAACACACTTTGCTGTCATGGAGTGAGAGCCTGCAGCGCCCACAAGGTCCCCCTGCTCCAAAAGACACATTCCACGAGTCAGACAAGGCTAGGGAGTATATAATGTGGTCAGATCATAAGACCAAAATTGGCATTGAGTTGACCATGTTTGGAAGCAGGGGGATGCTCAATCATGGAGGTGGATTCATGTTTGCAAATTAGGCTTGTATGAGAACGCCCCATTGTGGAGTCTTCAAGAAATTCTCCAAACATGTACAGTAAAGCACTTTGAATTGCCTTACGTACAGATTTTGCTTTATAAATAAACCTCGCCTTGCCTATTAACATTTTAGGAATTTGTTTACTTTTTTCCAGAAATGCTCTGAACAACAAACTAAAGGAAAACTTACTAGTAAATGAAATGCATTGTGGTGATGATGACAATAACGTCTGCCATGCTCAGAAGTGGGAAGGCAAGATGTCGTTTTTGACCGCCTGTGTTGGTTTGTTGGTCAGTCACTCGAGTTTGTTCGTTAAGATATACTGAATACATTACATTATCACATTACTAATATTACTACACACCGGAGCTCTTGTAAAAAGAGCTCAGCAGCGCATGCACTTTTTGCGTCGGATGAAAAGAGCACAGCTCCCTTCTCCCAATTCTACAGAGGCACTATAGAGAGCCTGCTGACCAACTGCATCTCTGTCTGGACTGGAGCCTGCAGTGCCTCAGACTGGAAGTCTCTCCAGAAAGTGGTGAGGACGGCGGAAAAGATCATCAGGACTCCTCTTCCTCCTATCCAGGAAATCGCAAAAAGCCGCTGCCTGACCAGGGCTCAGAAAATCTGCAGAGACTCCTCCCACCCCCACTAAGGACTGTTTTCACTGCTGGACTCTAGAAAGAGGTCCGCAGCCTCTGTAGCAGAACCTCCAGGTTCTGTAACAGCTTCTTCCTTCAGGCCATAAAACTCTTGAACGTATCATAATAATCCCCTCAATTCCCCCCAAAAACGGATCAACTCACTGGAATATAAAGACAATATAACATACATCCATAAACGTGGATGCATATGCAAAAGTGCAATATATTTATCTATTTATTTATATCTGCACCTTATTGCTCTTTTATCCTGCACTACAACAAGCTAATGCAACAAAATATCGTTCTTATCTGTACTGTAAAGTTCAAATTTGAATGACAAAAAAAGGAAGTCCAAGTTTACTGACCTTACTGACCTTGATGCTCCCTCATTTGCTGCTACCACTCATACTAACTGGATAGTATTTCAATTATTTTCTATTGTTTAGTATTTCCAAACATTGAAATATATACTGTATATGTAGATCATTTTCCCAACACACACATGTAAAATAGTGGTCAATATAAGTAGTGATGTGTGGTCTATATGTTTTGGGAGTAATGCATGCACGATACAGACTAGATAACAGATCTGTCTAGTTCTGACTACCTTTATTTGTCTCTTTCTCAAATACACTACTGCCTCATTCTCAGACATCTCTGACCAGAAATGATTTTTGATGAAATTTAAAAATTCATGAACTCTCTTATGTTTGTAGCCTTGTTCATTTGGTTTGAGGACAAAGCATGTCACGTGACTTTAACTTGAAAATTGCCTTGATCAACCTTGTCGTCCTCTCTGCACCCCACACACACACACACACACGCACACACACGCACGCACGCACACGCACACTCTCTATTGTCTGCAGGACCTTACTTGTATTGACTTTCTGATTTATGTTCATTGAGCGAACCTTGTAGTAAAATAATGCATGCTGACTCAGAGAGGGAGTTATAGACATTTTGAAGAGCTGTGCTACTGTTGTTTGCACTTACTTATTCATTACTGACCATAAATTTTAAGAATTGTCTACAGTAGACAGTGTTGGCTGTGCATATGACAGATAGACATACTGCCGTGCTCAGAATTACACGTGCTAAACAAGGATGTCATTCATTTTGGGAACTCAGTGATTGCTTACACAACATCTGTTTTACATGGTGCAATGATTAAACATAAATTGGGCTCAACAATTTAGGACTTTAGCAAATTTATAAAGGATCAAAATTGTATATTGTTACGTTTTATGTTAGGTTAGATTAGGTTGTTTTATTAGCACCCCAAGATAAACTTGTTTTGCAGCCAGCAAGATCAGGACATCCATTAAACATGAAGAAAAAATAGAAATGTTTGACATGCATTACAAAAACCTACTACATAACAAGCAATACATCCATCCATCCATCTTCTTCCGCTTATCTGAGGTCGGGTCGCGGGGGCAACAGCCTAAGCAGGAAAGCCCTGACTTTCCTCTCCCCAGCTACTTCGTCCAGCTCCTCCCGAGGCGTTCCCAGGCCAGCCGGGAGACATAGTCTTCCCAACCTGTCCTGGGTCTTCCCCCTGGCCTCCTACCGGTCGGACGTGCCCTAAACACCTCCCTAGGGAGGCGTTCGGGTGGCATCCTGACCAGATGCCCGAACCACCTCATCTGGCTCCTCTCCATGTGGAGGAGCAGCGGCTTTACTTTGAGCTCCCCCCGGATGGCAGAGCTTTTCACCCTATCTCTAAGGGAAGCCCTGCCACCCGGCGGAGGAAACTCATTTCGGCCGCTTGTACCCGTGATCTTGTCCTTTCAGTCATAACCCAAAGCTCATGACCATAGGTGAGGATGGGAACGTAGATCGACCGGTAAATTAAGAACTTTGCCTTCCGGCTCAGCTCCTTCTTCACCACAACGGATCGATACAGCGTCCGCATTACTGAAGACGCCGCACTGATCCGCCTGTCGATCTCAAGATCCACTCTTCCCTCACTCGTGAACTAGACTCCGAGGTACTTGAACTCCTTCACTTGGGGCAAGATCTCCTCCCCAACCCCAACAAGCATTACAAACATTGGTAAGATGTAAATGTACTCAAAGTTACCCTTAAAAAGGATACAAATAAAATCACAATCAGATTTGGTTGTGATTTTGATTTAAGTGTGTGCAGGTGTGACCAGTCATGTAACAAGCCTGCTTACGCACAAAAACCACGGCAACAATTAGATGTAGCAACACTGATGTGACATTGAAATGTTCGCTGCCTCACGCCAACTTTATGGCTGACATACTGTACATACATGTCTAAAGGCTGTGGATACTTGAGCGACACAGAGGTGGTTGTTCGGGCTTTGCGAACAATTGATTTTTACATTGTAAAATAGATTGAGGCAAGGACACAAAACACGTATTCGCTAATGCATTTAATCCTTCTTATTCATATTAATATTTGTGAGGTACTTAGGATATATACTGAGTACTGAGTATTTTTTGATACCGTTTTCTAATTGGAGCGGTCTCGCTATCTCCGTGAAGATTCTGGACTGATGATACTGCTATTTGTATTTTTTTTTTAAAATCCAACTGATCATCGTAATTATGACACAGTGTCACATTCACATCAGCTGCTGCTGCTACACATACCAAATCAGTTTGGAATAATGACAAATAGGGAAGCAACACCACACAAAGTTTGTAAAAACAATATTTCCCCCTCGTCTCCAAAGTGGACGCGCTTTACTCACGACCGCTTCATTAACCTTCCTCATAGCCATCCAAAAATTCCGCAGGCCAAAAATAATCTACTCAAATAAGTGAAGTGATACAATATTCCATAAAGTTGCTTTGAAGCAAGATAGCATCTGCTGACAGGTTTTTAGTCGCCGTCTGACTTCACTCCATCGCACCGTGTTTATGTGACATGAAACACACCTTGCTTGAATGTGTTCCAGTTCCCTCTGTCCCTCGACTCTACAAACTGGATGATCGAACATTCCCCTTGCTCACTGGGTCTTTTTATTTACATAATGCACACGACGCAGACACAAGAATCGGTCGGTCGCTGTCAACACTCAATATGTGCAACATAAACACAATAACCAATTCCTATTGTTACAAAATGCACACCCACCTAACATGCCGATTGACTGTATTTATTCATAGTATACATTTTATAAGATATATCAGGTAAAACAGGGGTGTCAAACTCATTTTAGCTCAGGGAAAAATATATCAAAGGGTGCTGGACTGGTAAAATAATGGCATGATAACTTAAAAATAAAGACAACGTCAGATTATTTTCTTTGTTTAAAAATAGACCAAGCACATTATGAAAATGTACAAATCATAATGTTGTTTTTTACACTTACATGTTGCGGTTAATAGTATTCTACCTTCAGTTTTCGTTATTTATACTTTCTGAAAGAATAATGTGATAATGTTCATCATATTAATACACTGGGTTGAATTGAGTCTGGCAGAGTTTAAAAATGCTCCCATTGGTGTTAATGTTTAATCTATCAGAAGATAAAATGAATAATATTATTCATCTTGGCCCTCCATCTGCCACAGCCTGGCTCTAACCTAGCCCCAGCTTGGCCTCTCACTGCCTACAGACTGGGTCTGCTAGCTTCATCTTGGCCTTCCATCTGCCACAGCCTGGATCTATCTTCGCCTCAGACTGACTAAGGCTGGGCCTTTGCTAGCCTTAGCTTGGCCTTCCAACTGCTGTAGCCTGGACATCTGAACTTTGAATATTGGACCTGGGTAGGTAGTAAAACAATTTAACAATGACTTTGACAAAAGCTCTGTATTTAATATTAATGCTTTTTCCTGGACTTGTTTTCTGCAATTGTAGTGGGGTACCTGACCAGGTGCTCCACCAACCTTTAACTCTACCGAACGCAATAACAATCACCTGGTCCTACGAAACTACAGCATTTACACAAAGCTTATTGATATCTACATGTGGGTCAGTGCTAAATAATTCTAACCAGCTTCATTTATGGTGTATTTCTGTGTTAAATAGATGTTTTTCTCCTTCTGAAATTACTCATTTTGACATTGTGAAGCCAAGTAATGTTGTCATCGGGTTACCTTGCCACATGAAACGAAACATTTTTATATTGCTCTTACTTCTTCTATCAGGCAATGTGCAACCAAATCCAGGCCCAGCTTTGTACAACATCAGTACTCCTGATGAATTTAGAGCTAGGTCAGGTCTTGGTTTAATTCATTCAAATATTAGAAGTCTACTGCCAAAATTAGACTTAGTCAAAATCTGGATTCAAACAACCAATGCAGAAATATTTATCTTATCAGAAACCTGGCTAACCAAAGCAGTCTCTGACAAGGACATTGCTATAAATGGATATAATGTCTTCCGATGCGATCGTCCTCGAAAAGGTGGAGGAGTGGCTATGTATATCAAAAACAAATTTAATGTTACCTTATTATCATCACTGTCAATCACTAAACAATTTGAACTCCTTGCCCTGCAGCTTGAATTCTCACATGGCCAACCTCTCGCAATTGTAGGCTGTTATAGACCTCCCTCTGCCTCCACTGAAGCTCTTGCCTCGCTTGAATCCTTTATGAGTGGGTTAAAAGCTAGTGAACTTCTCTTGGTTGGTGATTTACATTTTGACTGGTTGACTTCCTCTTCTGATAACCTTAAAGCTGTATGCAACTCACTAAACTTAACTCAATTAATCACTTCCCCAACTCGACCCAATACTAAAAACTCCTCAAAATCATCTTTACTTGATCTAATTCTAACCAACGCTCCCCATAAGTACACTGGCACTGGGGTGTTTGCCAATGACTTGAGTGACCATTGTACAATTGCAGCTGTAAGAAACTGCAAGCTACCAAAATCAAAACCCACTATTACATGCAAAAGAAATATTAAAAACTTTTGCCTCCCAGCTTTTATATACGATTTAGCTGCCTTTCAGTGGAACAGAGTTGCTTTAATTGATGATATTGAGATAGCGTTGAAATACTTTTATAGTGAATTTCAACGTATAGTCAATAAACATGCTCCGTTTCGAAAACTTAGAGTTAAAGGTCGAAATAATCCCTGGTTTTCCTCTGCAATTGGAAACCTTCTCAAAGAGAGAGACGTTGCTTGGGCCAGGGCTCGAAAAACAAAGACAGAGGCTGACTGGCTTAGCTTCCGCCAGCTTAGAAATAAATGTACTTCGCTTGTTAAGAGGGCCAAGTCTGATTTTTACCTGCATGAATGCAAAAAACATATAAATGATCCCAAAAAGTTTTGGCAAACCATAAAAGCTTCTTTAAATCATGTGACAACAAATGACTTTCCAAGTCCTTTAATTACTCAATGTGGTACTTTGTCTGATAAGACAACTATATCAAATTGTTTTAATGAGTATTTTGTTTCTGCCGGATCCTTGTTTGAGTCGTTGAATCCTCAATTGTCAAATGTTGGTTTAACTAATGTTAATATACCAAATACACCACAGGCTGTAAATAGACGCAGCACCTGCACTTTTGAGTTTACACCTGTATCAATATCTGAGGTAAACAGTGCACTAAAGAGCCTGGACACAACTAAAGCAGCAGGACCTGACCAAATTGAACCCTTTTTCTTAAAATTGGCTGCTGATTTTGTTGCTGAGCCTCTCTCGTATATTTTTAACCTAAGTCTAACAAGTAAAAGCATTCCAAAAATCTGGAAATCGGCCTTTGTTCTTCCCCTGCTAAAAGAGGGTGGTGAACCCACAAATATAAATAATTACAGACCAATTTCTAAATTATGCATTTTAGCAAAATTGTTTGAGAAGATCATCAGTAACCAGCTAGAGGATTTTTTAGAATCAAACAATATTTGATCTCCATTTCAATCTGGTTTTAGAAAACAGCATAGCACTATTACAGCTGCTCTTAAGGTCTTCAATGATTTAATCGAGGCTGTAGACGGCAAGAAATATTGTGTCGCCCTATTTATTGATTTGTCAAAAGCATTTGACACAGTAGACCACAGTCTGTTAATTCAAGCCCTTCATCACGTTGGATTATCTAAAAATGCAGCTGCTTGGTTCACAGACTATCTCTCTAGCAGAACACAATGTGTACAGGTGGCTGGGACCACCTCTTCATTACTGGACATTACCAAAGGAGTTCCACAAGGCTCAGTGCTGGGGCCCATTTTATTTTCTATCTACATAAATAATCTTTGCAACACTTTGTCAAATGCAATGTACCATTTTTATGCAGACGACACCATTATTTATTACTGTTCAACCTCCATCACTCAGGTTTTGAGTTTTTACAAGCTGCTTTTGATGTCATCCAGGCTCGCTTATTTGATCTTAAATTGGTTTTAAATACAGATAAAAGCAAGGTAATGGTTTTCTCTCATTCAAGGGTGCTACTGGAAAATATTCCAAATATTGTAACATCAAATGGAAACCCTATAGAGCAGGTCTTAAATTACAAGTACTTGGGTTTTACTCTTGATCAGGAGCTTTCATTTAAAGCCCATATTAACAACTTGATCTCTAAGCTTAGGGTAAAGCTTGGTTTCTTTTTTAGAAATAAAAACTGCTTCTCTCTTGAAGTCAGAAAGAAATTGGTGACAGCGACTATCTTGCCTGTAATTGATTATGGAGACGTGCTTTATTTTAGTGCTTCATCTAAATGCCTCCAGTCCTTGGACACTGTTTTTCACTCAGCACTAAGATTTGTTACTGGCTGTCGTAGTCTCACCCACCATTGTCAACTGTATATGAAGTCAGACTTATCTTCATTGAGTGCACCCAGATACACACATTGGCTGACTTTAATTTATAAGGCTCTTTTAGGTTTAATACCTCCATACTTGTGTACTCTGTTACAAAGAAAAAGCAGCTCTTACGCATTACGTTCTAACAATTTGTATGTTTTAACTGTTCCTCATGTACGGACTGAATTTGGCAAAAGAGCTTTTGGCATTGCTGCCCCTATGGCATGGAATGAATTGCAGACGAAACTGAAACTTACAGAACTACTTCCATTTGGAGCCTTCCGTTCTGTCCTGAGGGACAAACAGCGAGAGACGTTTGCACAGTGCCTGTGTTTTTAAAGATGTAAATCTCTGTTGTTTTACACTTCTCTTATGTATTTTAAAATGTATGTCTTAATGTATTTATTTTGAAACTGCTCTGTGACATGTGCTGTTGACCTCTTGGCCAGGTCACCCTTGTGAAAGAGATCTTGATTTCAATGGGTTTTCTTATCTGGTTAAATAAAGGTTCTAATGATCAAATTACAGGATGTTATTAATGTAATGTACTCATTTTCCTTAACTGATGTACTAACATCACGTGGTTTTTTTCTGTACAAATGTAGCATCATCCTCAACAAAACTTGTGAATTGGTATGCTCTTCATTGTCATTGCGCAAGTACAACGGAAGTTCAACATCACCACAAACCCGTTCAAGATTAGACAAACATTGTGCAGGGTTACAGAACAGGAACAGTGATGGGTGGCTACTTATGGCTCCACGTAAAAGGTGGGAAAAAGGTAAACGCTGGGTGAGGATGAGGAAAAAAACTGTCAATCTCAGACTGGGTTCCTACGTGGGCAGGGGGCATAGACTGAGGCCGAGAAAAAAACTTGATAGCCGATAAGCACATATACACTTGTTGACACAGAAACCCCAAGACTTGCAACAGGAGGGGACGGACCAAGCATCCAGCAAGAAGCTGGTCTCTTCTGACCATAAAGCTTATCTAGAAGGAATTTGATTTCCAGTCCACTGGTAAAGGTGTTGATTTTGAAGCATCTCTATTGGTATGCACCTTCTTAGTCTATGTCAAAGTTGTGTCCTTCTCTTGTCACTACACAGCACCCTTCCACTACTCAGCACACTGTCCGCCTTTGTTGCTGAGGCTGCTCAGCTCTTGTTGGTTGCCCTGCTCAGGCAGGAGAGAGCAGACCCACAGACGACTCATCTTCTGCTCTTCTCCACACTCACATGCTGTGGGATGATTCTCATAGGCCCAACCGTTCATGGATACCAAGTCAAGTTTCTGATCTGAGGTGATTTACTGTAAACAGAACCAGAAAGGCTACTCATCCTTAGAGCCAGGCGGAAAAGATGGCTGGACCAGGGGGCCACAATGTCCATGTAAAACTGGCTTTACAGTGACACTAGTGTTCAAGCAGTTTCCAGTTCATAGCAGGTTTGCGCCATGGTGGTTTTTAGGCAGTTCCGGAACATCCCAACCAATATCCTTAAACTAAGAGTGACAATTTTGAGTCTTCTTTCAGACATCGGCCAGGTGGTGATTCATCAAAATAATGGAATCTCGGAATGAGTAGTTGTTTGGAAACAGCTCCAAAAGACATTCCCAAATTGTGTAAAATCTACAAACATTGCTACATCTTTACTGAGTTCCTTTTACTTTCCCATGGTTCTCACTATTGGTCAAAATGTTGTTAAACAAATTATTTTATGCGACAAAAGAGAAAATGGCAGTTGAAATCAATCATGATAACTAACGAGGAGTTAAAGGCCTACTGAAATGAATTGTTTTTATTTAAACGGGGATAGCAGATCCATTCTATGTGTCATACTTGATCATTTCGCGATATTGCCATATTTTTGCTGAAAGGATTTAGTAGAGAACATCGACGATAAAGTTCGCAACTTTTGGTCGCTGATAAAAAAAAGCCTTGCCTGTACCGGAAGTAGCGTGACGTCATAAGTTGAAAAGCTCCTCACATTTCCCCATTGTTTACATCAGCAGCGAGAGCGATTCGGACCGAGAAAGCGATGATTACCCCAATAATTTGACCCAGGATGAAAGATTTGTGGATAAGGAACGTAAGAGCGAAGGACTAGAGTGCAGTGCAGGACGCATCTTTTTTCGCTCTGACCATAACTTAGGTACAAGCTGGCTCATTGGATTCCACACTTTCTCCTTTTTCTATTGTGGATCACGGATTTGTATTTTAAACCACTTCGGATACTACATCCTCTTGAAAATGAGAGTCAAGAACGCGAAATGGACATTCACAGTGACTCTTATCTCCACGACAATACATCGGCGAAGCACTTTAGCTACGGAGCTAACGTGATAGCATCGTGCTTAAATGCAGATAGAAACAAAAGAAATAAACCCCTGACTGGAAGGATAGACAGAAAATCAACAATACTATTAAACCATGGACCTGTAAATACATTAACCATGTATTTACAGGTCCATGGTTTAATAGTAGGGATGTCCGATAATATCGGCCTGCCGATATTATCGGCCGATAAATGCGTTAAAATGTAATATCGGAAATTATCGGTATCGTTTTTTTTATTATCTGTATCGGTTTTTTTTTTATTTTTTATTTTTTTTTATTATTAAATCAACATAAAAAACACAAGATACACTTACAATTAGTGCACCAACCCAAAAAACCTCCCTCCCCCCATTTCTTTCTGTTATCAATATTCTGGTTCCTACATTATATATCAACATATATCAATACAGTGTGCAAGGGATACAATCCGTAAGCACACATGATTGTGCGTGCTGCTGGTCCACTAATAGTACTAACCTTTAACAGTTAATTTTACTCATTTTCATTAATTACTAGTTTCTATGTAACTGTTTTTATATTGTTTTACTTTCTTTTTTATTCAAGAAATTTTTTTTAATTTAGTTATCTTATTTTATTTTTTTTTTTAAAAAGTACTTTATCTTCACCATACATGGTTGTCCAAATTAGGCATAATAATGTGTTAATTCCACGACTGCATATATCGGTTGATATCGGTATCGGTAATTAAAGAGTTGGACAATATCGGAATATCGGATATCGGCAAAAAGCCATTATCGGACATCCCTATTTAATAGTATTGTTGCTTTCCAGCTTGGCGAAGCTTAACAATGCTGCTGCTAACGACGCCATTGAAGCTAACTTAGCAACGGGACCTCACAGAGCTATGATAAAAACATTAGCGCTCCACCTACGCCAGCCAGCCCTTATCTGCTCATCAACACCCGTGCTCACCTGCGTTCCAGCGATCGACGGAAGGACGAAGGACTTCACCCGATCATCCGTGCGGTCGGCGGCTAGCGTCGGATAGCGCGCCTGCTATCCAAGCCAAAGTCCTCCTGGTTGTGTTGCTACAGCCAGCCGCTAATACACCCGATCCCACCTACAGCTTTCTTCTTTGCAGTCTTCATTGTTCATTAAACAAATTGCAAAAGATTCACCAACACAGATGTCCAGAATACTGCGGAATTTTGAGATGAAAACAGAGCTTTTTGTATTGGATTTAATGGGGTCCGAATACTTCCGTTTCAACGATTGACGTCACGCGCATACGTCATCATACATAGACGTTTTCAACCGGAAGTTTAGCGGGAAATTTAAAATTGCACTTTATAAGTTAACCCGGCCGTATTGGCATGTGTTGCAATGTTAAGATTTCATCATTGATATATAAACTATCAGACTGCGTGGTCGGTA
The DNA here is from genome assembly GCF_033978785.1 of Entelurus aequoreus. Taxonomy (NCBI): domain Eukaryota; kingdom Metazoa; phylum Chordata; class Actinopteri; order Syngnathiformes; family Syngnathidae; genus Entelurus; species Entelurus aequoreus. Next base: position 24,491,566 of record NC_084754.1, read on the forward strand.
GTAGTGGATTTCAGTAGGCCTTTAATAGGGTGTTGCTTCATCAAGTTCAAGGACATTATGTAACCTTCAGTACCATACATTAAAATATTGAATATATTTGATTCTTTATGTATAATATTAACCCTATGAAAATGAGAGAAAATCCCAAATAAATATGATACATTTTTGTCAAAGTAATTAAAAAAACATGCTTCAAATAAGGCCTGCTAGTAATACAAGGCATTGAAGTGTTTTTGAACTCCTGGTGCCAATCAAAGCTGACTTTGGGTGTAAGGCTTTCAACACAACTGCTTGCCAGTCCATCAAAAATGTAGCTAATCAAGTCCCAAAATACTTGACAATAATATCCAGATCTTGGCGACTTGTCCAGGGTGTACCCCGCCTTGAATGCAGCTGAGATAGGCTCCAGCAACCCCCGCGACCCCAAAAGGGACAAGCGGTTGAAAATGGTTGGATGGATAATATCCAGATCTCATTTAGTTGCATAACAACAGACAACCAATCACACATTTTGGTCTAACTCCAGTTAATCCATCCAAACAGATGGAAACTTTACACAATGAGAAGTCTGAGGTATGAACTCAGAACATTGTTGCCATTTCTGCTTCTTGCTGTCCACATGTTCCACCCTGCTGCACTCTAAATGACATTTTTAACCAATTATGATACCTGTATTTGTTATTTATTATATATACTGTAAATAGAGACGTGGGGTAGGTTGGACGGATGATGTGGCTTCCTTTGTGCTATTGAGAGACTATTTTCATGAGACGAGCTCAATGCTAAAGGTACCAACTACATAATGTAGAGAACAAACGTTTACTGCTTCACATTTCATATATTCATCTATTTTTTTGAAGTGTACTTTCACACTAGATAATGACAAAATAAATACAAGTGTCATAATTGAACTACTATCTAGTATAATATTCATAGCATCTTTATTTTTCATGAGCGTGCTCAGTGCATCATTAATGTGTGACTGCAAACACTGAAATACTCTACAGGAGTTTATATTCATTATTGATGGACATTCATGTCCCAATCCAATATTTGAGAGTTACATTTTTAAAAGACTGTGATTTAAAGCAAGTCCAAATACAATTCCTTTCACTATTATTTCTTATTATTTAACACTAAATTGGGTCATCAATTTTGTTATACTGTATGTTCAAATGTTATTGTTCGGGTAGAGGTACATCCGCTAATGGTAATTTAAATTATCAGAGTACTTCCATGATGTGTAACCGCCACACATTAAAGGCTTGGACCTGCTATTGTTTTCTTCCAAAATGTTAAAATGACGCATTTTGATTAACTGAGACAGTACAGAGCATCCGGAAAATATTCACATCGCTTCATTTTTTCCACGTCACCTTACAGTTTTATTCCAAAATGGAATAAATTAATTTTTTCCCTCAAAATTCTATTGACAATACCTCATAATGACAGTGATTTTTTTTTTTTTTAATATTGCAAATTTGTTAAAGAAAATTAAACACAAATAAAATCACATGTGCTTAAGTATTCAAAACCATCACTCAATACTTTGTTGATGCACCTTTGACAGCATTTACAGCCTCAAGTCTTTTTTAACACTTTGCCACAAGCTTGGCACACCTATCTTTCGGCAGTTTCGCCCATTCCTCTTTGCAGCACCACTCAAGCTTCATCAGGTTGGATGGGAAGAGTTGGTTTTCATCCGGGATGTCTCGCTACATTGCTGCATTCATCTTAGTTTTGCCTGGTAGGTGACCAAGAACCCGATGGTCACTCTGTCATCGGTAAGTCGTGAGTTCAAAATAATAAAAATGGGACCAATTACCTCCCTGCTTGGCACTCAGCATCAAGGGTTGGAATTGGGGGTTAAATCACCAACGTGATTCCAGAAGGCGGCCACCGCTGCTGCTCACTGCTCCCCTCACCTCCCAGGAGGGGGAACAAGGGGATGGGTCAACGCAGAGGGTAATTTTACCGCACCTAGTGTGTGTGTGACTATCAGTGGTACTTTAACTTTAACTTTACCTACATAGCTACATCATTCCACAGTGGAAGAACAACCATCTCTGCAGCAATCCACCAATCAGGCCTCTATGGTGGAGTGGCCGGACGGAAGCCATTTCTTTGTAAAAAGTTTGCCAAAATGCACCTGAAAGACTCTCAGACCAAGAGAAACTAAATTCTCTGGTCTGATGACAAATGCCTTGTTCACACTGCAGGTCAATTCCATTTTTTTTTTGCCAATATGAAGTGAAGTATATTTATATAGCGCTTTTCTCTAGTGACTCAAAGTGCTTTACATTGTGAAACCCAATATCTAAGTTACATTTTTAAACCAGTGTGGGTGGCACTGGGAGCAGGTGGGTAAAGTGTCTTGCCCAATGACACAACGGCAGTGACTAGGTTGGCAGAAGCGGGGATCGAACCTGGAACCCTCAAGTTGCTGGCACGGCCACTCTACCAACTGAGCTATACCGCCCTGAAACCTATATCAGATTTTTTCCTGCCAGTGTGAATAGTGCAATTCTGAATTTGTAGTATCCGACCCAGGCCTCTTTCATATGTGGATATAACTCTGATATAGAGGCAAGGCAATGCATCCTCAATGTGAAGGCTGCCAGGACGTCATCAACAAGCGATAAGCGCCATAATTATTTGCCAAAATAGACGGTAGAAAAATAAGTAGTTGACAACAGAGCAGAAAACAGGTGAAAGTTATATTTTTTAGGAACAGGCGTGAAAGTTCCATCACTGCTGTCTCCGACTGCTCGCCCACAAACACGCTCTTCAAGCTGCGAGAGCCCAAATATTTGTCCTCTTCCTTCTTAATCTTGTACGCGCAATAATTTGGTTCAGAAAATGTTGACTTTGATTAAACCAAATCCTTGAAATTGGTGGGGGGAAACTGTAACCTGACTCATGTGAGCAGGCTACTGTATATACCGAGTATAAGTCGCACCGGAGTATAAGTCGCACCTGCCGAAAATGCATAATAAAGAAGGGGGAAAACATATATAAGTCGCACTGGTAAGTCGCATTTTTTGAGGAAATGTATTTGATAAAACCCAACACCAAGAATAGACATTTGAAAGGCAATTTAAAATAAATAAAGAATAGTGAACAACAGGCTGAATAAGTGTACGTTATATGAGGCATAAATAACCAACTGAGAACGTGCCTGGTATGTTAATGTAACATATTATGGTAAGAGTCATTCAAATAACTATAACATATAGAACATGCTATACGTTTACCAAACAATCTGTCACTCCTAATCGCTAAATCCCATGAAATCTTATACGTCTAGTCTCTTACGTGAATGAGCTAAATAATATTATTTGATATTTTACGGTAATGTGTTAATAATTTCACACATAAGTCGCCCCTGAGTATAAGTCGCACCCCCGGCCAAACTATAAAAAAAACTGTGACTTATAGTCCGAAAAATATGGTACATTTTGTTATAAGTTTCTCTTCCAAAATTTTACGTATCATTGTAGCGATTATCTTTTTAAGCGGGATGCAGCAATAATTTCCCGGAATCAGTTTTGCCCAAGCACATCTATCTTCTTCTTCACTTTCTTCCTGACACAACAATTTTTATTTTTTTAAATTTCAGCCTGCGTTCACTTTTTTTATTATCAATATGATTTGCGTATGCATAAAGGGGGCGTGGCCTGGGCGTGCCAAGCCACACATACGTCTGCGCAGGATTTTAAGTAGATTTTGATGTAATAAAGAAATGTGCTTAGTATCTTATTTGAATTTTTTCTTGCTGTTTTCTGGATTAGATCGTACGTCCATTTTTAGTAGAAACGCCACGCAACTCTTTACAAGAGGTGCCAGGCCAATCCCATCTCTACTGTGAAGCATGGTGGTGGCAGCATCATGCTGTGGGGATGTTTTTTTTAGCGGCAGGAACTGAGAGACTAGTCAGGATAGAGGGAAAGACGAATGCAGCAACATACAGAGACATTCTGGATGAAAACCAACACTTGACATTTACTCTGATGGAGTTTAAGAGGTGCTGCAAAAAGGAATGGGCGAAACTGCCCAAAAATATGTGTGCCAGGTTTGTGGCATCGTATTCAAAACACCTTGAGGCTGTAATTGCTGACAAAAGGTGCATCAACAAAGTACTGAGCAAATTATGTGACTACGTATGTACATCCATTCATCCATTTTCTACCGCTTGTCCTTATCAGGGTCGCGGGGGGTGCTGGAGCCTATCTCAGCTGCATTCGGGCGGAAGGCGGGGTACACCCTGGACAAGTCGCCACCTCATCACAGGGCCAACACAGATAGACAGACAACATTCACACTCACATTCACACACGAGGGCCAATTTAGTATTTTTAATATACTGTATTTGCAATAAAAAATAAAAAAAACATTTTCACATTGTCATTATGAGGTATTTTGAGGACAAAAAAATAATGTATTCAATTATGGATTAGGTCTATAACAAAGCGCTGTGAATACTTTCAGGTGCACTGTACTGTACATCTATTAGAGCAGGCACCACCATTATAATTACATTTGCTGCAACATCCTCTATTTCAATTGTTGAACATCATTGCATACATGTAATATTTTCTTGTGCGATTAAACAAAAAGAAAGGATGGAAAACGTCTGTGTAAATGGAGGTAGGTGATTGTTGCTGAAAATCTGACTGACTGAAGTTAATTATGTGTTTGATTTAGACCGGGGGTCGGCAACCCCAAATGTTGAAAGAGCCATATTGGACCAAAAATACAAAAAACAAATCTGTCTGGAGCCGCAAAAAATTAAAAGCCTTATATAAGTGTTATAATGAAGGCAACACATGACGTAAGTGTCTATATTAGCCTACTATCAAAATGACTATGTCGTTGACAAATGTTGAAATGTGCATTCACACACAGCATAAAACTTTTGGTGGACAAAATGAGACAAAGAAGGAGTGGAAGATTTTACATGTAAACAAACTGTTGCGTCCACACTATGGTGAGTTCAAGAACCGCCAAAATTAGTAGGACAAAATGATGGTCACCAAATACTCTCATCAGCGAAGCATACACATAAACATTAAACAGAGGGCTTTCTAACAATTGGGAAGGTTTGTGTCATGTTTGTCCTCAAACAAAAAACATACGAAAACAACCAACATTTTTTTCTATTTTCAATCCTTTTTTAAAAATGCTCCAGGGAGCCACCAGGGTGGCACTAAAGAGCCACGGGTTGCTGACCCCCGATTTAGACAATCATAGTGGTGCAAAGATGAAAAAAAGAAGAAAAGGGGAAAAGGACACATTCATATTGTTAAAAATAGCCACCGTAACGGTAAAACAATCTTTTTGAGAGAGAGAAAAAGGCTTTTCTCCCTTTAACCATAACACTTTCTTATTCCTTTTTCCAATTTCTATTACTGGGTTCTTATTACACCATAATCTCCCTCACTGGCTGCCTTAGCCGTGTTGCATTCCCAGTTTTCAATATTCTGCCGGCTTATTTTGTTCTTATCGCTTCTTCTCTGCTCTCTGAGGCGCCTCGAGAGGATCAAAAGCCTGAGAAGATACTGTGAGTGTGCTGGGTCTACTACACTTCAAATGACAGACATCATTAATAGACGCGCGGCAGGTAAAGTGCATCGACAGTAATCCAGTTTGTCGTTGGTTTCATACCTGTTATGCTCTTTTTATTATTTCCTATGAGGTGGTCCTCACACATACTCAACAATCACAGCACTGCTGAAATGTGTGTTGTTGTTTTTTTGCTCCTGCTACTTCACACACACTTCTTTTTTAATGGAATTTCTTTTCCAATACTTTCAGGGAGCTGAGTATGTGACCGCTACTGTATAACCAACCATCAGAAACAAATTACCATTGTAGCCTTAGGTCTTGAAAGTTTTATGTAAAATATATTATATACTTGCCAAGTCGGCCAAACGCACAACTAGGTCATGTTTTTCCATGTTGTTTTTTAATTCAATGAATATCATCCGCTTCTTCTTTTCAGCACGGTCCTTCACACTCACGTTCTTCTTTAAAGTTAAAGTTAAAGTACCACTGATAGTCTTACACACACACTAGGTGTGGTGAAATTACCCTCTGCGTTTGACCCATCCCCTTGTTCCACCCCCTGGGAGGTGAGGGGAGCAGTGAGCAGCAGCGGTGGCCGCGCTTGGAATTCATTTTGGTGATTTAACCCCCAAGTCCAACCCTTGATGCTGAGTGGGAGATAATGGGGCCCATTTCTCGGCCGGGGTTTGAACTCACGACCTTCCAATCTCAGGGCGGACACTCTAACCACAAGGCCACTGAGCAGGTTTATTCCCTAGCTATAAGCTAATGCTACCGAGCAAGAAACCAGACGGATTGTACGGGGTTGACCATGACATTTGCTACGCCAACTAGCTGTGGACAGGCTTGTAACCTCAAGTTTTTGCTCGCACCCCAAAGCATAACAATTAGCCGAGAGACAGCTCGTATCAAAAAATATTTTGAGCTGGGAACATGTAAGTAGTACAGTATTTTGGGTTACGAGCAATTCTAATTGTATAAGACAAGTTATCAGTGTATTTCCCCCTTTTTTTTATTTTATTTTATTTTATTTAAATTAAAAAAAACAGTTTTGGCTCCAAATAGCAATACCAAACAAGGAAATGCCAAGCTAAGCTACTGAATGTGCAATTACAGCCATCGATTGTTTTATTTCAAATAATATATTGAAGCTAATGTGTAATTGTTGAGGGAACCAGCAGGTCAGTCTAACATAAAGTAACTAAGAACAAGAGGGATTGTGGTTTGCAGTGGCGGGTCGTGCGTTTCCCACCTAGGCCTTCAGTGATGTCCGACTTCAATGATTACCTCTCAAAATACCATTATTTATGTCCCCACATGACCATTGCTGGAGAAATACTACCGTATTTTTCGGACTATAAGTCGCTCTGGAGTATATGTCGCACCGGCCAAAAATGCATAATAAAGAAGGAAAAAAACATATATACGTCGCACTGGAGTATAAATCGCATTTTTGGGGGAAATGTATTTGATAAAACCCAACACCAAGAATAGACATTTGAAAGGCAATTTAAAATAAATAAAGAATAGTGAACAACAGGCTGAATAAGTGTACGTTATATGAGGCATAAATAACCAACTGAGAACGTGCCTGGTATGTTAACGTAACATATTATGGTAAGAGTCATTCAAATAACTATAACATATAGAACATGCTATACGTTTACCAAACAATCTGTCACTCCTAATCGCTAAATCCCATGAAATCTTATACGTCTAGTCTCTTACGTGAATGAGCTAAATATTATTTGATATTTTACAGTAATGTGTTAATAATTTCACACATAAGTCGCTCCTGAGTATAAGTCGCACCTCCGGCCAAACTATGAAAAAAACTGCGACTTATAGTCCAAAAAATACGGTATACAGAAACACATTTATTTTCTGGCACATTTAAAAATCAATAAACCCGCATCAGCAATTAAAACATATATTATGTGATACTGTCAAAATAAAAATGGAAAAAAACATATTCAACTTGAAAAAATAAATAAATAAAATATCTGAACTCACATTTCATCGCTGGGACAGCTGAGCTAGCTTCCGGGGTTGGCCGACATCGTCTCACAAAATGTTGTTTTTCTTTAAATATCCTTCTTGAAAATGGCCTTGCAAATATATGTCTTGTCTTGTCTAATCATAAAAGATGCAGACGAGGCGTGTTGGCTGAGTTCTTAAAGGCCTACTGAAAGCCACTACTACCGACCAAGCAGTCTGATAGTTTATATATCAATGATGAAATCTTAACATTGCAACACATGCCAATACGGCCGGGTTAACTTATAAAGTGACATTTAAAACTTCCCGGGAAATATCCGGCTGAAACGTCGCGGTATGATGACGTATGCGCGTGACGAAGTCAGAGTAACGGAAGTTATGGTACCCCGTAGAATCCTATACAAAAAGCTCTGTTTTCATTTCATAATTCCACAGTATTCTGGACATCTTTTGCAATGTGTTTAATGAACAATGAAGGCTGCAAAGAAGACAGTTGTAGGTGGGATCGGTGTATTAGCAGCGGACTACAGCAACACAACCAGGAGGACTTTGTTGGAGCGCTAGCCGCGCTAGCCGCCGACTTCACCCTGACTTCCTACGTCTCCGGGCCGCCAAACGCATCGGGTGAAGTCCTTCGTCCTTCTGCCGATTGCTGGAACGCAGGTGAGCACGGGTGTTGATGAGTACATGAGGGCTGGCCGGCGTAGGTGGAGAGCTAATGTTTTTAGCATAGCTCTGTGAGGTCCCGTTGCTAAGTTGCTAAGTTAGCTTCAATGGCGTCTTTAGCACAGCATTGTTAACCTTCGCCAGCCTGGAAAGCATTAACCGTGTATTTACATGTCCACGGTTTAATAGTATTGTTGATTTTCTATCTATCCTTCCAGTCAGGGGTTTATTTTTTTGTTTCTTTATGCAGTTAAAGCATGATGCTATCACGTTAGCTCGTAGCTAAAGCATTTCGGCGATGTATTGTCGTGGAGATAAAAGGCACTGAATGTCCATTTCGCGTTCTCGACTCTCATTTTCAAGAGGATATAGTATCCGAGGTGGTTTAAAATACAAATCCGTGATCCACAATAAAAAAAGGAGAGTGTGGAATCCAATGAGCCAGCTTGTACCTAAGTTACGGTCAGAGCGAAAAAAGATACGTCCATCACTGCCTCTCAAGTCCTTCACTGTAACGTTCCTCATCTACGAATCTTTCATCCTCGCTCAAATTAATGGGGTAATCATCACTTTCTCGGTCCGAATCTCTCTCGCTCCATTGTAAACAATGGGGAATTGTGAGGAATACTAGCTCCTGTGACGTCACGCTACTTCCGGTACAGGCAAGGCTTTTTTTTTATCAGCGAGCAAAAGTTGCGAACTTTATCGTCGATTTTCTCTACTAAATCCTTTCAGCAAAAATATGGCAATATCGCGAAATGATCAAGTATGACACATAGAATGGATCTGCTATTCCCGTTTAAATTAAAAAAAATCATTTCAGTAGGCCTTTAAAGTTTGCTCCACAGCGTGCTCATCGATAAAATCCAGCTGTCGGCATGTCTACATTCAACAACCTAACTGTGCATGCTCTTCACTACTGTGGCATGCTGGGTAATGGAGTTCTTATGTTACCTAGCTCATAATATCGCTGTATATCTGCCTTAGGCCATCTTAGAAGGCCTTACTGACAACAACTCGTCATCTGATCGGCTATCGCAACTGTCTGTCAAATGTTTGTGTCCGTTCACTTAGAGTGCACGGACGCCCGCATTGTTGATTCTGAAGGCAGATTTGGTACAGCATGGCAACATAAACTAGCTGAATTCTGATTGGATAAAAACTCTATAACCTAAAAACAACAGCATAATATGACATGAAGAGAATATGAATACTTTTAGATATTTAGGGAAAGTAAATTCAAGAATACTTTTATCTTTAATTATGATCATGATTTCTGGTTATGGTAGGCCAGCAGAGAAGGTCTTGCTGGCCCTGACGGTACACCACTGGTGGTTTGGAGTGTGCTTCACTAAAGTGAAAAGTGGTTTTAGTTGTGTGCGTGATTGTCAGGAAAACCATTGCCTGGAGGGCGCATGGGCGCTCGCAAAAAAAAAAAAAAGTTTTATAATATATGCACCGATCGTTTTTGCTGCAGAAGTCTCACACACAAAATAGACCCGCCCACTGTCATGACCCTCCACTACAGTTTTGGACTTGTTTATTTTCCTGTGCTTAGTGTTGTTTCTGTTCCAGCACTCTTGTTTTCTTGTCTCTACTTTCTGTGTGCATTCATTTTCTCTCACTTTACCTCTGACCTGAGCACAGCCTAAATTACCTGTCCCTGATCAGGGCACACCTGTCCCCGGCATACTTGCCAACCCTCCTGAATTTTCCGGGAGACTCCCGAATTTCAGTGCCTCTCCCGAAAATCTCCCGGGACAACCATTCTCCCGAAAATCTCCCGATTTCCAGCCGGACAACTATATTGGGGGCGTGCCTTAAAGGCACTGCCTTTAGCGTCGTCTCTCACCTGAAAAGGAGACTATTATATATGTCTCCGTTATCCATAGGTTTATCTACAACCCATAAAGTAGGCAGGCACGGAGCTATTTCTCAGCGTGTGTTTATTCCAGCCGGCACGTTAATACACTGACACACAACATCCGGATTCCCATCATGCATTGCTTCAAAACTACGGCAAGTTGTAATATCCAAAATTTCCAGCCGGACAAACAATATTGGGGGCGTGCCTTAAAGGCACTGCCTTTAGCGTCCTCTAACCTGAAAAGGAGACTATTATATATGTCTCCGTTATCCATAAGTTCATCTATAACCCATAACACGGTGGCCGAATGGATATAGTCACTCATGAACGGTCAGAGAAGCACAAGGTGGCGGCAACGCAGTCTTATGGGCCACCTTGCAAGCAACATCCCGTTCTCATTTGCGGATGTTTTCAACAAATCCGTGAAGGATATGTTCCCGGATTCAGAGATCGCTCGCCAGTATTCAAATGGCAGAACAAAGGCTACTCAAATAATAAAAGGTAAGTGTTTTGTTTTTTTAAGTAAGCAGCAAGTACAGTACAGTTCGTAGAACAACTGTGTTTTCATTACTGTTTATTGTACTAATATATATATATATATAATATATATATATATACATATATATATATATATATATACACACAGTATATATATACTGTATATATATATATATATATATATATATATATATATATATATATATATATATATATATATATATATATATATATACATATATATATATATAAATAAATATAAGAAATACTTTAATTTCAGTGAATTCTAGCTATAAATATATACCCCACCCCGGACCCCGCCCACCCCCAATCTCCCGAATTCGGAGGTCTCAAGGTTGGCAAGTATGGCCCCTGGTTGCCAATCAGGTTGCTTCTTCAGCCTGCCCTGTTCCTCTGGACAGGGCTGGATAATTATTTGTTGCTACCGCGACAAGTGTGGACATTGTTATGCACTTTCTAGCTGCAGAAGTTCTTATTTGCTCTCATTAAATACATTTTTACTTGCGCCATGCCTGTCGTCTCTGCATTCTGGGGTCAAGCTTTGCTTGCACAAACCTGACACCCACAGGCGCATCAATTGGCTTTGTGGGTCTGCTGTTTTTTTGATAATGTCTCATTTGCCATCCCGGATGTCATTCCAAAATAGCGCCTGAGCGCGGTGGTATTTTTCTAGTTCGCCATTTTCTTTTGCACTGTAATAAATTGTCAAAATATGTGGTCTTTTTTCATTGGTCACATTCGCTAGGTGGGTTTTAATATCAGTTTTATGAACAATAACATGTACATATGTGTGTGTCTGTGTGCCTAACTTTGTGCATGACAGTGAACTTTCAGAAATATACACTACAATAACCACATTTGTGGACTACTCTGAGAATTACACTTCTGTAGATTAGCTAAAGCTGAGAATAGCTTCTCAAAATGTCTCTCAGGAGTGTCCGGGGGGCAAGAAGGGTCAGGATTTAGATAACAATTATAGGGTTTCATTTCAGTCTGCGATCAAAAAAGTATGCCTCCTCTGGGAAAAAAAAAAAAAAAGTTATATTGCAAAATACTGTATGTCACGGTGCCGCATGGTTGCAGTAATTGTGACCCCCAGATGAGGAGGCAGGAGACGGTGTGCAAATAAAAGACTTTTACTTAACAGAGAGCGAAAAACTGCATACAATAAAGGCTCAAGTGCCAGGCATGTAGTGGCAGCAAAGTAACCCGTGCACGCTGACAAAAAAACAAGCAATGGTCCAGCCCTGGCATATATACTGTAGGAACAACTCTAATTGGCAACCAAGACTGGTTGCCAATCAGGGAGAGGTGTGTGAGCCAGCGCTCAATGGCAAACAGGGTAACATCCCTGCAGAACAAACCACAAAATAGGAAGTGGAACAAAAATAAGACAGAAAGGAATAGGAAAATAATACAAAAACCAAAATAGTCCTGAAGGATCATGACACTATACACGCTTTAACCAAAGACACATATTCAGATATACTTACTCAACACGCTTTATTATTCCTACATTAATATCTCTGACAAGTTTCAATACTGCAAAAATAACTAACATGTTTGTAATGCAATGATTGAAATAATAGCTATTTTTTATTCAAACAATTAGGCAAAAAAAAAAGTCGCTCTCTTTTCAAGTCGTACTCAACAAATAACTGAAAAAAAAGAAAAGAAATATTAGCTGTACTCTTAGCAAATCCAGCTGTAATACCATTTAAAAGCAATGATGTAAATCAGGGGTGTCCAAACTTTTTCCACTGAGGGCCTCACACAGAAAAATGAAAGCCTGCGGGGGCCATTTTGATAGTTTTCATTTTCAAATCATAACAAAATATATGGATTTTGTTTGTTTTTTTACCTTTAGGGCTCCCGGGGACCATAAAGGGTCTAAGTCATTAAAATGTTAAAAACAAGTCAAATTATTTTTTTATTTTTTTTATTTAACGCATACAGTAAATCTCTACAGTATATCAACTTCAGGTTGATATACAATTTAAAAAACCAAAAAGGTTTTATGCCTTTTCTGTCAAGACAACTTAGTTTTTTATAATAAAACTGAAATATGCAGTATTTCCCCCACTGCCCAAAACATTCAGAAAGCAATGTTTGATGTGAAGTAATTAGAGCCTTAAAAACATCAATAATGCAAGACAACATTGATATTAATTCATTGTTATTTTTGAGTAATCACAGTGAAAAGATAAATAAAATCCCATTAAATATATTTAGGATACAAAAGGTGCCCCACTCAAAGTGATACATTTGTATTAGTTTTTTTTTTACTTTCAACACTTAAGTTACAAGATCAACTTCAGATATATCTGTCAATTTTACGTTTGAACTATTATTTTGTTTGTTTTATGCTCTTTTGTCAAAGAAAACGTTGATGTTTTTGTATGGCAACCACACAATATATGCAATATTTTCCACATAAAACATTTTAAAGTGAAATATTTGAAATAATTGGAGCCTTGAATAGGTCAATAATTCATTATAACATTGATTTTTTATTTTTTTTAAGCAATGGCAAAAAAAGAAAAATAAAGATAGACAAAAGAAAAAAACAGCCCACATGGCAGCTTTGTGTCAACATTGCAACTTTTTCTAGTTAATGTTTATTTTTTATTTTTGCAATAGCATTTCCAGAATGTGTGGCGGGCCGGTAAACAATTAGCTGCGGGCCGCAAATGGCCCCCGGGCCGCACTTCGAACACCCCTGATGTAAATAATAAAGATATTACTGCAACCTAAACAAAGGATTTTTTTGCACAGTGTGTCAAAAAGGCTACGACAGCCTCTGACTAAAGTCAAAATATTACTGTATGATCTTTTTTCCCATTAAAAGATACGGTATGCAATACAGTATAAGAACAAAAAGCATTACATTATCCGTTTATATGTACTAAAGATAACCATACACAAATTCATTGAAAGTGATTATGATAGTAATGAAAACAATGGGCCTGATTTACTAAAGGTTTGTGTGTACTAAAACATATGCAAACCTGACAGCCCACGCAAAGCTGATCTACTAAACGTGTGCAACGTCTGTAAAGTGAGCAGAATAAGACGTGCAATGCATTTTGCATTTTTGACAGTCAAAAAGAAAAAATATTAGACATATCGTCTTTTCAGCAACATCCTTTTATAGCTGCTGGATGACTTATGAGGTTAATTAAAATCAATTGATGCGTTTTGGTGTCCGCTGGTGTTTTTTTTAATGTTTTTTTTTATTTATTTTTTTTATGAAAAGACGTCTTTCATCGTACGTTTTCTTGTGTTTGAGTCATTCCAGATGCACGAATGCGCTGGTGATGTGATGCAGAGAATTAGGTGTCAGTGTGCATACGTGTCTGTTGCCTGGATTGTGATGCAGAAAACATGTTATGTATTATAGATGTGTGTTGCTGGTTCAACACATCACACACAGGTAGGAGCATGACAACATGAATGTGCAGAAAATGATTGTCTCTGCGGTAAAAGCCCTGTATGCACGCAATGTCCTCATTTAAACAAGGCACCACTTTTTAATTGAACAGACAGTCTTAGTAGATCACACATCTCATGCCCACTCATAGTACACACAATTTAACTTTTTGCACAAGCTGTTTAACATGTGGTATTTGAATCTGAGTAAGTCAAGCCCTATGTGCACATAGTGAGTGTCCGTGGCGCTGCATATAATGACTGACATGCAGACCACACAACGATTGCATGAAGTGTGACTGAAAAGCCTGTCAGGCCTTGCAGGAAAGTAACAGAATTCACAGCAGAGCGTAACAATGCATGCTGACTGAGCTAATAAAAGGGTTGATTTAGAAATTCTATTCTATTATGAATGTTGTAGGTCTAATAGAGTGGTTTGGACAGAGAAGATTGATTTTACTGCTGGCAGAGAGCTGTGTCCATTCTTCTCCCCTTTGCCACATCTTATCTGTGTGAGATTGGCTTTTCAGCTGTTGCTTCACTCAAAACGAAGTACAGGTCTCAGCTGAACATTGAGCATGACTTAAGAGTGGCAGTGTCAAGCCTGCAACCCCGATTTGAAAAGCCGTGCAGTGCAAAACAGGCTCATTGCAGCCACTAATGCTGGAGTACTGTAAAACTCATGTTCACCTGCCCTGTCTTGCCAAATGCATAGCTCCTCCTTTTTTTTTTTCAAAGATTGCAAAGTGGCACTTTTATTTGATTTATTATTGAACTTGATGCAAGTTATAACACTTTTATTTGATTTATTATTGAACTTGATGCAAGTTATAACACTTTTTTTGATTTATTATTGAACTTGATGCAAGTTATAACACTTTTTTAAAATGTATTATTAAACTTGATGCAAGTTATAACACTTTGTTTTATTTATTATTGAACTTGATGCAAGTTATAACACTTTTGTTTTATTTATTATTGAACTTGATGCAAGTTATTTTATTTATTATTGAACTTGATGCAAGTTATACCACAGCTGCACAGTTATTTTTATTTATTATTGAACTTGATGTTATTTTATGTTATTGAGTTTGAATGTATACAACTTGATGTTACTTGATGTTCAATAAATTTGAAAATGTTAAGCTTGGCATTAGCGTTCTGTTGGGGCGATGGGGGCAGGTGGGGCTTGAAAACTCCCCCTTGTCCAACGTGGGGGATGACAAAAAAAGTTTGAGAACCACTGCTATATAAGGTGTTCTTTAGGAATAGCTAGAAAAGTGTTAGCCAATGAATTTATGTAGAGCTCCTACTGCTTGTAGCAGCTAATAGGGGTCCATATCAGTGCAGTGGGCTGAAAACAGGGGATTTTTGCTGTAGTCTATGTAGTCTTTTTTCATCTACAGTCATGGTCAAAAGTTTACATACACTTGTAAAGAACATAATGTCATGGCTGTCTTGAGTTTCCAATAATTTGTACATCTCTTATTTTTTTGTGATAGAGTAATTGGAGCACATACTTGTTGGTTATCAAAAACATTCATGGATTTTGGTTCTTTTATGAATTTATTATGGATCTACTGAAAATGTGACCAAATCTGCTGGGTCAAAAGTATACATACAGCAATGTTAATATTTGCTTACATGTCCCTTGGCAAGTTGCACTGCAATAAGGCACTTTTGGTAGCCATCCACAAGCTTCTGGCAAGCTTCTGGTTGAATTTTTGACCACTCCTCTTGACAAAATTGGTGCAGTTCAGCTAAATTTGTTGGTTTTCTGACTTGGACTTGTTTCTTCAGGATTGTCCACATGTTTAAGTCAGGACTTTGGGAAGGCTATTCTAAAACCTTTAATTCTAGCCTGATTTAGCCATTCCTTTACCACTTTTGATGTGTGTTTCGGGTCATTGTCCTGTTGGAACACCCAACTGCGCCCAAGACCCAACCTCCGGGCTGATGATTTTAGGTTGTCCTGAAGAATTTGGAGGTAATCCTCCTTTTTCATGGTCCCATTTACTCTCTGTAAAGCACCAGTTCCATTGGCAGCAAAACAGGCCCAGAGCATAATACTACCACCACCATGCTTGATGGTATGAATGGTGTTCTTGGGATTAAAGGCCTCATCTGTTCTCCTCCAAACATATTGCTGGGTATTGTGGCCAAACAGCTAATTTTTTGTTTCATCTTACCACAGAACTTTGTCTTATCTTTGTCCATGTGATGTCAGGACAACCTAAAATCATCAGCCCGGAGGTTGGGTCTTGGGCGCAGTTGGGTGTTCCAACAGGACAATGACCCCAAACACACGCTAAAAAGTGGTAAAGGAATGGCTAAATCAGGCTAGAATTAAGGTTTTAGAATGGCCTTCCCAAAGTCCTGACTTAAACGTGTGGACAATGCTGAAGAAACAAGTCCATGTCAGAAAACCAATACATTTAGCTGAACTGCACCAATTTTGTCAAGAGGAGTGGTCAAAAATTCAACCAGAAGCTTGTGGATGGCTAGCTAAGGCACCGTATTGCAGTGCAACTTGCCAAGGGACATGTAACCAAATACTAACATTGCTGTATGTATACTTTTGATCCAGCAGATTTGGTCCCATTTTCAGTAGACCCATAATAAATTCATAAAAGAACCAAACTTCATGAATGTTTTTTGTGACAAACAAGTATGTGCTCCAATCACTTTATCACAAAAAAATAAGAGTTGTAGAAATTATTGGAAACTCAAGACAGCCATGACATTATGTTCTTTACAAGTGTATGTAAACTTTTGACCACGACTGTATATATGGCACATCTGTGATATTTAGGAGACTGTTAATGCGAAAAGGAAATACATTTTTTTCCAATTGAATCAGGAAAAGTACTACCACATACATATGGGGCGGTATAGCTCGGTTGGTAAAGTGGCCGTGCCAGCAACTTGAGGGTTTCAGGTTCGATCCCCGCTTCCGCCATCCTAGTTGCTGCTGTTGTGTCCTTGGGCAAGACACTTTACCCACCTGCTCCCAGTGCCACCCACACTGGTTTAAATGTAACTTAGATATCGGGTTTCACTATGTAAAAGCGCTTTGAGTCACTAGAGAAAAGCGCTATATAAATATAATTCACTTCACTTCACATATAAGGCGAAGATCAATATTAAAACAATTCTTGGTTTTCGATTTTCACCGTCTTGGTTATCTATACCAGTGGTTCTCAAATGGGGGTACGCGTACCCCTGGGGGTACTTGAAGGTATGCCAAGGGGTACGTGAGATTTTTAAAAAATGTCTGTCAAAAAGAACTGTGAAAAGAAATGCAACAATGCAATATTCAGTGTTGACAGCTAGATTTTTTGTGGACATTTTCCATAAATATTGATGTTAAAGATTTCTTTTTTTGTGAAAAATGTTTACAATTAAGTTCATGAATCCAGATGGATCTCTATTACAATCCCCAAAGAGGGCACTCTAAGTTGATGATTACTTTATGTGTAGAAATCTTTATTTATAATTGAATCACTTGTTTATTTTTCAACAAGTTTTTAGTTATTTTTATATCTTTTTTTCCCAAATAGTTCAAGAAAAACCACAACAAATGAGCAATATTTTGCACTGTTATACAATTTAATAAATCAGAAACTGATGACATAGTGCTGTATTTTACTTCTTTACCTCTTTTTTTCAACCAAAAATGCTTTGATCTGATTAGGGGGTACTTGAATTAAAAAAATGTTCACAGGGGGTACATCACTGAAAAAAGGTTGAGAACCACTGGGCTATACTATGGCCAAACATAACACAAAACAAAGCAGTCTGTGTGTCCAAACAAAGAATGTTAGTGACTCAGTCTCTGTGCTTTTTTTTTGTTGATTTCGGCTGCAAGATAAACCACCATAGGTCCAAAGAAAGATGCAAGAGCCAGCATTCAATAAAGGAGGTGAGAAACACTATTACATTGAAAGAAGAACTCTTTGCAAAGGACAAAGATGGTGTCCACGTAGTTCTCGCCTCCTCCCTCTCTGCTTATCACGGTCATCGCCAACTAAAGTCTTCAGTACAGGAAGTGATGCTAAATGTTCATTGATCCATTCGTCATTTAATGTATCACATTGTTTTGTTTCTGATTTACACTTTTTATCATGAAAATCCCAAGGAAATAGTATTAGTATTTTGTAGTAGATGTGTGAGACATTTTGCTTTGCCTGTCTTCTGCAGACATTCATATACTTGTGTGGCAATGAATGAAACGGGAAGAACTAAATTTAACTGTCTTCACACGCGCTGCCTGTGGCTTTACAAATAAATATATCTGTTATTTCCTCTGTGGCTGTGCGATATTAAAAGATTGTGTATGACTTGAGTCATTGCCAAATAATACCTAACCTCAATAAATTATTCAGAGCTAGACTACAAAAATATATATATATTTCCTGGGAAATAATTGCAAGCTTTGAAAGCCTCAATTATATTAGAGCCATAGAGGTTTCACAGTAACCCCCCTGCCCCTTTCACTGCTGTGCACTAATTACATTGCAGAGGCAAGTCCATTACTGCTTCTGAGGTACTAAAGTGGGCATTGACTCCATGAGGCTGCACTGACTGATGCTACACCTGAGGCTGTGCATTAAGTTTAGTAGGTTTATTTGTTTAGGGTCGACTTACTGCGCTGGTGGTGCCATCTGTGTCTGTTAGCCTTTGGTGCAGATCAAACCAGACAGTCTGTAAGTAGGAGCATAACATCATATCAACAGGACTGGACGGTAACTACACAAACTTGTAGCAGGCAAAAGTCACTTAGAATAACAGTCAATGGTACTGGAAACAAAGTGCATCACTAATGAAGGATCAAGAGGGAATTAATAATGCTTCTCCTATCAGAGAAATAATATTCACTCCATTACAAACATATAAACAGTCCATCATTTTATGGTTTATTTTAAACATGTATACAGTATCAATATGTTTCATCACATATTTTATATATTTAAATTTTTCTTTACAACATATCCGAAAAGGAGTAGGAAGAAGCAAATCCGTTTTAATCTTAACCCCTTTTCACTTCATAGCAATTACTACACTGCAAAAAGTCAGTGTTCAAAAACAAGAAAAAAAAAATGTACAAAAATTAGGGGTATTTTATTTGAACTAAGCAAAATTATCTGCCAATAGAACAAGAACATTTGGCTTGTCAAGACTTTCCAAAACAAGTAAAATTAGCTAACCTCAATGAACCCAAAAATACCTTAAAATAAGTATATTCTCACTAGTACATATTTTCTATTGTTTCATTGAAAATAAAACAGCAAAGTCCATTTGGCGGCCATCTGTTTTAAATATGAGACACAATTGTGTCAAAGTCATGATTTTTTTTTTTACATGCTTGAAATAAGAAATTATTACTTTAAAAAAAGTAGTTTTATACTTGTGAGTGTTGATGACACAGCTTTGCAACAGTTGATATTCTAGTTTCAAGCATGTTTTAGTCAATATAGGTCATACAATCTCAGCAACAGGCTGTAATATCTCACTGAGATAATTTAGGACCAAAACCCTTAAAAACAAGTAAAACACTCCAACATAAAATATGCTTAGTGAGAAGAATGATCTTATCAGACAGAAAATAAGCAAATATCACCCTTATTTGAGATGTTTAATCTTACTTAGATTTCAGTTTTTGCAGTGTACCACATTTGTTCATTTCCTGTTCTCAATTTACATTAATGCATTCTAACATCAGTTCTCTTCATCAATAATTGAGTCAGTTATGATTCGCTCAATGAGATTGATAAGATCGTATTTTCAATAAGTTCATGATGTTTATGATACTTTTTCTTCCTTGTACTTTGTAAACACTTGTAGTTTCAACAACCTCTTAAACGAGATCATATTAGTACACTGTTTGATTTACCCCGTAATTTATTTCCACATTCTGATGTACTGAAGGTTTTAAGTGTTGTTCGTGCATACACATGTTTTAAGTTAGATTTTACTCTAAGGTTATATTTACCCTCTTTTGTTGAAATTAATTAATGTACATTCTTGGGTAGCAGGTTGTAGTTTTCCTTGTGCATAATTTTAGCTGTTTTTAACTGCACCAAATTGTTGAGTTCTAATATTTTGGATTTAATAAATAAGGGGGATTGTATGTTCCCTCAACATTATGTATTATTCTAATTGAATATAATTTCTTGCGACTTTATGTTGAATTTTTTAATGAGAAGTTGTCTAAAATGTTCACAATGTATGATAAGTATTTTTGTTAAAAAAAAAAAGCCAATAATTAATTTTTTGTGGTCCCCTTTATTTTGAAAAGTATCAAAAAGCATCATACATGTTATCATATCATCATGTATCATACATTGTGGTACCGGTACCAAAATATTGGTATCGGGACGACCATAGTATGTATGTGTGTCTACAGCATACCTGGGCATTCTGCAGCCCGCGGGCCGCCCTTTGTGCGTCCCTGTCCGGCCCGCGTGAGGCCAATCACAAATTACAAAATACATTTTAAAAAGTATATATGTCGAGTGTGCAATACAACGGTGCTGCTTTTATTTTGATTTTTATTTATTTATGGACGTATGTCCGGGTGTAACCTGTGAGTGAAGGTGCACAGCGACAAGTGATGCCCAGTTACCACCGAGATGTCAGCTCACGCTAAAAAAATAAAAGTTGATGACGAATGCCGTGTTTTCAACAAGACATGGACTGACAAGTATTTCTTTACAGAAATTAAAGGTAAAGCCGTGTGCTTAATTTGTGGTACACAGGTTGCTGTGTTTAAAGAATATAATTTGAATCGCCACTACACGACGAAGCATGAGGAAAAATACCGGAATCTGTCTGATGAAAAGCGCGCAAGGGAGGCTAATGCGTTGATGGTAAAACTGCAAACCCAACAAGGACTTTTTGCCAAATTTCACACCCCTAGAGATTCAGCCGTCAGGACCAGTTTCGTAATTTCTCAAAAAATAGCCAGAAAAAGTAAGGCGTTTTCTGACGGAGAGTTTATTAAAGGCCTACTGAAACCCACTACTACCGACCACGCAGTCTGATAGTTTATATATCAATGATGAAATCTTAACATTATAACACATGCCAATACGGCCGGGTTAACTTATAAAGTGACATTTTAAATTTGCCGCTAAACTTCCGGTTCGAAACGCCTCTGAGGATGACGTATGCGCGTGACGTAGCCCGGCGAACACGGGTATGCCTTCCACATTGAAGCCAATACGAAAAAGCTCTGTTTTCATTTCATAATTCCACAGTATTCTGGACATCTGTGTTCGTGAATCTGTTGCAATCATGTTCATTGCATTATGGAGAAGGAAGCTGAGCAAGCAAAGAAGAAAGTTGTCGGTGCAAAATGGACGTATTTTTCGAACGTAGTCAGCAACAACAGTACACAGCCGGCGCTTCTTTGTTTACATTCCCGAAAGATGCAGTCAAGATGGAAGAACTCGGATAACAGAGACTCTAACCAGGAGGACTTTTGACTTCGTTACACAGACGCCTGTAGAGAACTGGGACAACACAGACTCTTACCAGGATTACTTTGATTTGGATGACAAAGACGCAGACGTGCTACTGTGAGTATGCAGCTTTGGCTTCTAAACATTTGATCGCTTGACCGTATGTGCGCAACTTTTTTTTGCATATGTACGTAACTTTTTTAAAATATATAAGCTTTATGAACCTTGGGTTAGGTGAACGGTCTTTTGGGCTGAGTGATTGTGTGTGTTGATCAGGTGTTTGAATTGTATTGGCGTGTTCTATGGAGCTAGGAGCTAGCAGAGGAGCTAGGAGCTAGCGTAACAAACACGCATGTGTTTTTATGCAGGATTAATTTGTGGCATATTAAATATAAGCCTGGTTGTGTTGTGGCTAATAGAGTATATATATGTCTTGTGTTTATTTACTGTTGTAGTCATTCCCAGCTGAATATCAGGTCACCCCCGGCTCTCACAGCATCTTCCCTATCTGAATAGCTTCAACTCCCCACTAGTCCTTCACTTGCACTTTACTCATCCACAAATCTTTCATCCTCGCTCAAATTAATGGGGAAATTGTCGCTTTCTCGGTCCGAATCTCTCTCACTTCATGCGGCCATCATTGTAAACAATAGGGAACTTTGCGTATATGTTCAACTGACTACGTCACGCTACTTCCGGTAGGTGCAAGCCTTTTTTTTATCAGATACCAAAAGTTGCAATCTTTATCGTCGTTGTTCTATACTAAATCCTTTCAGCAAAAATATGGCAATATCGCGAAATGATCAAGTATGACACATAGAATAGATCTGCTATCCCCATTTAAATAAAAAAAATTCATTTCAGTAGGCCTTTAAGGAGTGCTTATTGGACTCTGTTGCGCTGATATGCCCGGAGAAGAGGGGCGCATTTGAGAACGTGTCACTCTCCCGACGCGCTGTAACGAGGCGGGTTGAGACCATCGCTGGAAACTTGGAGCTTCAGCTGAAGAAAAAGAACAGCCGACTTTGACTGTTTTTCGCTGGCTTTGGATGAGAGCTGCGATGTACGTGACACCGACCAGCTGCTCATCTTCTTACGTGGGATAACTGCAGACTTTCAAATCCCGGAGGAGCTGGCAGCCATGCAGTCAATTAAAGGGACAACCGCAGGTTATGACTTGTTCACAGAGGTAAATGCGTGTTTGGACATGTTAGGACTGAAATGGGACAAGCTGGCAGGTGTGACAACAGATGGTTGTCCAAATCTGACAGGGAAAAATGTTGGACTTTTAAAGAGGATGCAGGATAAAGTGACAGAAATTAACCCTGTGCAGAAATTGACATTTTTGCATTGTATTATACATCAGGAAGTGTTGTGTAAGACAGTGTTAAAAATAAAACCATCAAAAGCAATCTGCTTTAGTATATTATTATTATTATTTATCTTACGGTATATCAAAAATAATATTGAGCAAAATTTAATTAAAATATTGTCGATGATGTGGCCCTCCAGCAGTGCTCGGGTTGCTCATGCGGCCCCCGGTAAAAATTAATTGCCCACCCCTAGTCTACAGTATGCCTGAGTAGAGATTGAAAGGCTAACAAGAATGTGGCTTTTAAACAATGAGGTACAATTGGCTATGGGGTAGAGTAACTATTAGACCAATTTGGATTTTACAGATGAGACTCTATGATCATTTTATACCTTTTTCCTTTTTTTGAAACAATGATTAACATGACTGTGTGATGCAGTTCAGTTCTATCCCACTGCAAGCTCCAACTACAATAATAAACATAAGACTATGTTTTACTATCCACATTAAACACATGGGAGTCATATAAACTAAGTGGAGTAAGTCAAATTGAGCAATGAAGGTTCCTTCCAATTAAGCGACTGATAACGACTGCTCCTGTGAATAAATAAATGCTGTCTGCACTGCACACTTTTTCAATCACAGTCTGGAGACGCACACACACACACACACACACACACACAAACACACACACACATCACACATCACACACACACACACACACACACACACACTTGATGAATGATTTGAATTCTTGTATTTCTTACCTTCTTGAGACCTCCAAATAATGCCTACCTCTTTAGGACCACCCTTTCAAGATATATAAAGATTTGTATTTACAACATTAATAATATATACATACTAGGCAAATATAAAAGAGCTTGTTGTGAAAAATGAGTTGGAATTTCACAAGAAAAAGGTCACAATTTCACAAGAAAAACTTAGAATTTTGGCAGTATTATAATAAAAGTCGTAATTTTACTCAACGAGAGTCAACATTTTACAAGAAAAAATGAACATTTGTGCAATATTGTGATACAATTTGGAATTTTACCCATTAACAGTCGCAATTTTACAAGAAAAGCTTAATATTTTGGCAATTTTATGAAACAAGTCGTAATTTTACTCGACAAAAGTCACAATTTTTAAGAAAACTTAAACATTTTGGCAATATTATAATAATAATAATTGGAACTTTACTCTGCAAAATTATGACAAGTCATAATGTTACTCAAAAAATGTCACTATATTACAAGAACAACAAAAAAATTGGCAATCTTGTGATACAAGTCCGAATTTTATATGACAAATGTCACCATTTTGCATTAAAAATTAATAATTTAACATAAAAAAGTAATATTTTTACGAGAAAATATTGCAATATTACAGAACCCGAAAGAATATGAGAAACTGTTCCCAATTTTATAAGAAAAAAGTCGACACGTTATGACAAAAAGACTTCTTTTAGTAAAATGTTTTGTTGTTGAATTTTTTGTTTGCAATTGGTTTTTAATCTTCATTATTTACTTCAAGTTATTACAGTATGTCTTCACATACATATTTATTGAATTTTTAAAATTTTGGCCAAAGGGGGCGCATTTCAATTTCTTACACACACTTGTTATTTCATATGTTGACCAGAGGGGGAGCACTTTTAAAACCGACACACAGTCAATTTGAAAAATTCCTCCTTTTTGAGACCACCCTAATTTTGATAGATTTCACCACCAGGGGTGCAAATGAGACATTCTCTATTAGATGCAATGGTTTTCCGTATTAGGACCATGATTTAGGTCCTAACTTGTTCACCGGTCCTCATATGGAAGGTACTTTTCCTTGTTGATGTCTCAAGAAGGGTAGAAATACAACACACACACACACACACACACAAACACACACACACACACACACACACACACACACACACACACACACACACACACACACACACACACACACACACACACACACACACACACACACACACACACACACACACACACACACACACAGTGTGTTGATGATGAATGATTTGAATGAGATATCACACAGTCCGTATAAGTCCCTCCACGTACAGAAACAAGTGACTTTCTTGCAACAGTTTTATTCAAAGCTCGTTCTCCGAATCTACCATGAAAACTAAGCAAAACACACATGACGGTATTAGCTAAACAAATAAATACATTCGACATGCAGCATGTAAGCATGACGCAAGGTCATGAAATGAACATAAAGCACTTTACATCACTGGATGCATGCTATACGAAGGACTTAGCTGTAAACCTTGCTGGAAAGTTTGTCGTTTCCTCTTTAAGTCATTTGCAACTAAGTATGATAGCAGCGCAAAAACACTTCTGGTGAACGTCATTTCAAAATAAAAGCATCTTTAAACCTCAAAATAATACCACACATTTTGGCGCATTTGAAGTACAACTCTTAGTAATGAAACATGCGTGTAAAAATGAAACAGTCAGGGCCAAGTTGGACTCAAATGCAAGGCACCATGTGTTGAATTACATCATCAGTATATGGAGGTGGGGGGAAATTGCCATCATTTAACATTTAGTTTTTTCACCTGTTTTAACCTTTTCCTATTAAAAACATCATTTGTTGCATGTTCCTTGATAGATGGAAGCAAGAAAAATCTTTTGGTACGTGCACAAATCTTATCCAATTGGGAGGATTCTACTGTACTATGTGTGTCTGCAGGCAACAAACAGGCTCTCTAGACCTAATTACCAACAAGTATGCAACATTTATCAATTGCAAGCTTTTCAAATAAGATGTAAAGCATGAAAGGGGCATAGTGAAGATTAATATACAGTAACTGAGTGAAACTATTTTCGTTATTAATGGTCATATTTACAACCAGATTGTAGTATGGAAACCAAATTGTTTTTTCCAAAAGGCAAATAGCAAGGAGAATTCAACTAATCCGTCCCAGACACCCAAACATGTTAGCACAAAACTTTTTTAATAAATAATAATTATGTTTTACACGCAGAAAACAATGCAAAATACATGAATGTGAAATGAAATGGATAAGCGAACATTTAACAACACCTTTACTTTAATGAAGACTCCTGACAACAAGGGCTGAGGGGAGGAAAGAGGGAAGGTGGCAAAAACCACCTGCGTACCTTGCTACGAGTTCTTTTTTTTAATGCAATAGTGTTTCTCACCTTCTTTATCAAAGCGCTGGTACTTGTCTTATATCCAGGAACGCATGGAAAATGGCCGCGGGTTTACATGACTTTGATCCAATCCCACACGACAGCTTTATGGTACAACACGTCACACTGCAGCCTTACGTGCAGTACTGTACGTGCCTTACTGTACACGTTGTGGAAAACTACCTGGTCGTACCTCTTTCCTTTACATCAGTAGGGAATACCAGGCAAAAGCAGGATGAAGGCATATGTAAACGTGCGTTATTCACAAACATTTTTTTGTAATTATTCTTCATCGTTGTGGTGATAAACAGATAACATGTGATGAATAAGAGTGTTATTGTTGTTATAGTATTATTTTTGTTAAAAATGAAAACACCAATTATAACAGCTTTCACCTTTCTTTTTTATGCTTGCTGTACTTCATACAAAAATAAAAAGTAAAGGTGATATAGCTTTTGAGTCAGGTGCCCCTAAATGGTGGAATGCACTCCCTTATGAGCTGTGGACATTTTTAAAAAGGCAGTTAAAAACATATTTGGTTAATTGTGCATTACAGTAATATTCCATTATCATTTCTCATTATTGTATATATTAATTATTTGTATTACCATAATTATTATTTTGTTTGCAATGTCTCTATTCTTGCATCGTGTTGTATGCTTATTTTTAATATTTTTAGAATATTCTTAAGCCCCCCTAAATAATTTGATGTGATTTTTTTTTTTTTAAACAAAACATTTCTGAAAAATGTCAATATAAATATGCAGAAATAAGAGTTTAAATACATAATATTATAACCTGTTGTTATTCACTATGATTGTAAATCATTTGAAGACCCTTTCTCAGTGCTTATTATCCAATCCAATCCAATCTGTTCCATCAGTAACGCACACATTACTACAATGAAACTCCAGTCCAGTTTCACTGTTACCTCAGTAGGATGTCCAATTCAGATTTGTTTTGTCAAATCTGGTCTTTTTATGCAGTTGTTCACATTACAAAAAATGTGTCCAGACTCCAAAGTGAATGCAAACTGACACTAATGCAGACAATGGCGTCATGACGTCGCACGTCCTGCAATGTTAAGTGAAGTAGACATGCTTCAATTCTAGCTGTCTCAGTACTGGCGCACTAGTAGCAATTTAAAGGATTTTGTGCAAAGTCAACATTTTCTGAGGACATTTGCCTCGGTGTCTGCTCTGAAAAGTGTGATCAGTGGTGGAACATTGATTGACATGACTTCCTAAAACATAATGTTTGCCTGTTTTTCCTAATTCTTGTTAATTTGTCAACGAATTTATTTTGTATCCGTCTATTTTGGTGGATAATAATGACGCTTATCTTAAGCGTCATCATTATTCGCGCGGGAGAGTTCACACTGAAGTTGCATCATTACACTATCTGAATGATTTGTAATATAAAACTCATAATAATAATGTCTATAATATTGCTGACAGAAAAATAACTTCCATACCGTATGACAAGCAATTCACACTGGGACGCTTTGATTTACAGCTTTGCAGTAGAGGTGTGCTACTTAAACTTAATTGATGTAATTTAAAAGCCTTAGTGTTATTTAAAGTGTCTTTGAGTACTCTGAAAAGCGCTATACCAAATAAAATGTATTATTATTATTATTATTATTTTAGGGTCGTGTTTTGGGGGCTCCAAAGACTCTAAACTTTTGTTAAAAAGTGGAGTTCTATGGGTGTTTTTTTATCTTCACTTTTATCTTTTTCACCATAAATAGCAGGTTATTGTGATAGTCCATATCATCCATCTGTCATGTCTGTGTTGATCTTGTTTTTGTTTTGCTTGGTTTTTGGACACTTTTTAGTTCTTGTCTTCACTCCCTTGCTTTGTCACCATAGCAACCATTAGTTTCACCTGGTTCACATTGTCATGTCACGCACCTGTTCACGGTTAGTCACGCACCTGTTTTCACTTATCATGTCACTATATAAGCTTTTCTGTTTCTGTTGTTCGTCCTGGCGACATCACACCTTCTCCACACAAATTTATGCTCTGCACCTGTTTACCATAGTTCTTGTTTCATCTCATGCCAAGTAAGTTTTGATTTAATGTTTATAGTTTTTATGCCCAAGTGCATGTCTTTTGTTTCATAGCCAAGTTTGTTACCTCCTCTGTGAGCGCCTTTTGTTTATTCCTTTTTATTGTCCTTATATTAAATTATGTACTCACCTCCAAGCCGTGTCCAGTCAAGTTGCTTTGCACCTCGGAAAAACAATCCACGCCAAGGACCAAGTCGTGACACCATCCCTATTGGCCAGGTGTGGCCTGTGGGCCTTGAATTTGACACCTGTGGTCTAAATGCCTTAAGTTACCTTTACAGTAATAACAGGAAACTAACAATATTGCTTTTCAACCATTTTGATTTCTTCAGTATTTGCTGTGTAATTCTAATAAAGTGCCAACAAGTTGCGAGTGAAAAGATCTTGCAAGTGCAAACATTTTTTGTTCTTCAAACCTAGTGCGACCCTGTAGTAGTTTGCACACGCTGGTGTTCCATTCACGTATAAATTATATATTTTTCTGTCACCAGTTCTCAAGGCTTAATTTACTAGCTTTTTTAAAAATGAATTATTAAAAATATCCCCAGCCCCAGGCTGGACATTGACTGTAGTTATCGTCATTCTCTCGTGTTGTCTTACAATAGCTGAGTCTGCGGGAGATCCATTAGGTTCAACCTGTTCTTCACTGGACCAATCACAATTTTCTCATTCACAGCTCACACTTGAATTTTGCAAAATAAATTTAATTTAAAAAAATACCTTTTTTTCTTAAAACATGGAAAAACCAGTTAGCAACATTGCAAGGTTGGCTATATTGACTCTAAAGTGAGTGCGGCACAGGAGCTTAAGGAGCATCCCTCACAAGGTAAAGGCTGACACACAGACATGTGGGTGCATGTTTGCGTGGGTTCTTACTTTATTCTCCAGTCGTCCGATGAGTTCAGCCAGGCGATTGATTTGAGCATCCAGACCCTCTTTCCTTACCTCCACTGCACCTGCAACACACACACAATCTGTATGAATATACTTTAATGCTCATCACTTATTTATAGATTATGCCTACCACTTCCTAGAGAAATTGCAGAGTTGCATTTTAATTGAACTTCAATCTCAATTCATTGACTAACAAACAGGTCCTTTATGAATATCCTGTAAATCTTTTTGTGACAACTTTATTATAACCACTGCAGTCTTTTTACGGTTTCATTATAAGGCGCTGCATGCCTTACTGTCAAAATGCATAGTCCACATTGATCTCTTTGGGGCCTTGCTCAAGGGCACCCTAGTAGTAATGAGTGATCTCTCCAAAAACTATGAATTTATATTTTGTACGCTGCGGGCCAGAAGCCCTCCAAACGCCAAGTTCTTACAGACTGGGCTACTGCAACCCCATACGTGAGGTTGTATTTTTGCCTCATCCTTCACTTTAAGCGTAAGTGAAGAATGTGTAAAAAATGCACTACTGACCTGATGAGTCCCAAAAAGAAAGAGATGATACAGTATTATCTGCTTACAGGTGCTACCTGGTGGATGTTTGAGCACACTGCAGCTAGTTCTGGATAGTCCTACAGTGGATCAGTCGCATGCGGGATTCTCACAGGAATGAAGCAAAAATGCAACCCTACCTACTGTACATAGTGTTTGCAGTTTAAGGCAATTGTAACCACCTGATTAAATGTAATTGTTTCTATATGATAATCATAGTACTTATGTGCCACACAATTCCTTCCCTATTGTGCCAGTTTCCAAAGACATCTGAGCTTCTAGAGTGGAGTTATACATTTCCTTCAGTAGAAGACATGCCTTATTTTCCGAACCATAGGGCGCACCGGATTATAAAACGCACTGCTGATGAGTGGTTCTACTCAGGTCTATTTTCATACAAAAGGCACACCGGATTATAGGGCGCATTAAAGGGGTCATATTATTATTATTTTTTCTAAATTGAAAGACTTTTTTGTGGTCCAAATAACATGTAATGGTGGTTCTTTGGTCAAAATGTTGCATAGATTGTTTTACAGATCATCTTCAAGCCGCTTTCTGACGTTTTGTGGACAGTCTTATTTACGTGGCTCACTTTCGGCAGCGTCTTCTCACCGTCATCTTTGTTATAGCGGTGTAGCGTGCAAGGACGGGAGTGGAAGAAGTGTCAAAAGATGGCGCTAACTGTTTTAATTATATTCAGACTTGACTTAGGTCAATAACGGAGCAGCAGCTTCTCATCCGGAAACAACAACACAGGAAATGTGTCCTGTGAAAAACCGTCCAACCTGAACTTTCTAATAACTAAAGTTCCTTGGGTGAATAATGTAAACTCACTATACCGGTATGTTTTAGCGCTTTCATGGCGAGTTTACTGACAGATATAAGTAAGAACTTTACACTACTTTATATTAGAAATGGCAACAGCGGAGGATGGATGTCCCATAACAAGAAGATAGAGTAAAAGAAGAAGCTTATCGACTACGGTGTTGTCACGGACTACAAAGGCGGATGCGCTCAAATTTTCAGGACTTATGCAGATCCAGAATACACTTTAGCAGGTGCCAGAAGGTCAGAAAGGTTGCTTTTGCATAATATTGCGAAACAAAACGCCAGATAATATGTCTTACCTCATACGCTCACCATAATAATGCTCATATGTTGAAGCACAATACAATCCATCAAGCGGTGTGGCTTCATACCTTACCAAAAGTCGTACTAAAACATTTTGATGGATTTTTGAGGGCCGTGTGTAATGTTCTATATTTTCAATGGAACATATACAATTTTGGTGTTGTCTACTGGAGTCATATTGCAGTCTACACGTATATCTTATGTGTGACTGCCATCATATTGCAGTCTACACGTATTTCTTATGTGTGACTGCCATCTACTGGTCACACTTATCTTTTCATCATGTACAAAATAAAATAGCTTCGAGGTCGGTAAGTACAACCAAAATTATTCCGTACATCAGGCGCACCGGGTTATAAAACGCACTGTCGAGTTTTGAGAAAATGAAATAATTTTAAGTGCGCCTTATTTTCTCTGGTCTGGATCCCAGGATGTGTAGCAAAGAATGTGCTTACAGGCAAGAAGTCTGTTTAAAGGGGTGAAATACTGGTACTGCAAAGCAAATCTAGTGTAGCATGGAAATGCACAGAAGACAAACACTTGCTGAGGTACAAAGCACAATGATCCAGCATGGGCAAGGACCAACATGTGACACTAAATAAGATAGATTAACTAATAGAAACCATGTGTGCTGACAGAATAGAAGGTGAAGGTGTAGGAATCCAACAGGCCATAGAACCAAAGTAGGATCACCAGTACAGGAAATGATCCAAAACACAGGAAAAAAGCAAAACAAAGTCAAAACTGTCACATGGAATCATGCCAGTAGTGGACCCAATGTTATTCTGCTGTCAAGTTTGTCTGATGAACTCTTTATATCAAATTCGAATGAGCTCTGAGCCTAAAGCAAGTAGTCATGACAATATTATTTACTCCTCTTGATGGGGTACCAACAAAAGCCCTGATGGCTGCCAAACAGGGGCCGTACTTATCAAGCTTCTTAGAGTGACATTTTACACTTAAGTCCTGAGAATTTGCGAAATTTAGTCCTACTCTCAAACTTAAGAATAAAAGCTTTTTATCAACGTTCTTAAGTCTAAGAATCACTCCTACTCCACGATATTTAAGAGACCTTCAGAGGTGTCTTACGTGGTTAGGAGTTGCCAGCAGGGGATGGCGCTGAGGCGAGAGAGACGTGCGCGAACATTCAGGGAGCGGAACGATGTTCTGGATTTGTTTGATGACGAGCAGCTGATCAAACGGTATCGTTTAGACAGAGCGGGTATTATTTTTGTCACAGATTTAATACTTTTCGATTCCATGTTGATTTCTGCATGTGGCTGCAGTGGGCTAGTATATATAGAGCCACCCACACCAGTTTCAAATTAGTTGCCTAATTAATGAATTGGAAAGAAAATGTTATGACAGTAGCGTATGTGTGTGGCCGTGAGGTGAGTGACGTCAGTGAGTGTGTGGGCGAAAGAAGAGAGGGAGCGGAGCCGGCGGGGACTAGTTTGTTTTGTATTATTTTGTAGTTTATTGTCAAAATATACACTCCCATTGTCCACTTAAATATTTCCAAGATATTTCTTTATTCTTAGACAACGGATTCCCTTCCGTGATTGGTCATTTCTATGGACACAGAAATTACGTCACCTAAAATTCCATTAACGGCACATAGTAATGTCGTAATTCAGCTCTGAGTGTGACACTTAAGATTCAGTCCTACACTTCGCTGAAAGTGTGAGTAAGACGCTTGATAACTAACTTTTAAGTGCAGCTTTCAGCGAATAATTTGTTTACTCTTAAGTCAACTTAGCAGACTTCTTAGGAGTAATTCTGAGAAGCTTGATAAGTACGGTCCCAGAGCTCCACCTTGCACCTCATTCATCTGGATCTCTCTGAAGCCTTTGACCCTGTGGACCATTACATTCTTCTCAGTTTAGCTGTCTGGAACCATCTTCCAATGGTTTCAGTCATTACTCACTAACAGAGCTGAGTACATTAAAGTCATCACTTCACACTGTCACCGGGCACACCCTCCTGGTATTGGAGTATAAATATTTAGGGTTTTGGCACCAGCTGCTAGACTATCTGACCAATCTACGTCTATAAGCAGGAACTGATGAAGCCTACTTGGATGAGAGACAGAACCTCTTCTAAGACAAAACAAACAGTCCAGCTGTGATCGATTGAATGCCCTGAAATTACAATGACCTGGATGAATGAGAACATCCATAGACATCTTTGGGGTATCTCAGAGGTCAGTTCTTGGGCCAGCCTTTTTCACAAGCTCACATGCTACCCTTGAGACGCATCGTCAGAAAACATTGGATCTCTTTTAATTTGAATGCTAATGACTCCTGGCTAAAAACTGATCCCAACTCCACCTCAGCCACACTACCTGTTCTCACTGCATGCTTGGGGGAGACGAAGGTGCCTGAGAACTTTCTCCAGTTAAATAGCAACAAATCAGAAGCCATTTGCATTGGTACCCCACACCATATCCAGTCATCCTACATCAGTAATAGTTCTGTCTCTTGCTACAGCATCCGTCTTTCTTGTTTTGTCACAAACCAAGATCACCAAAATCACATTCACCACCTCTCCAAATTCTCCTGTTCTCCATCTCAAAAATATAGCCAAACTCTGTCCCTCCTTCGATCAATCTGACACCCAAAAACCGGTCAATGTCTGTCTGCTCCAGGTTGGATTACTGTAATGACATTCTTGTCGTGATCTCTAGCAGGAGCCCACAGAAGTTTCAACAAATCCATAACTGTGTTGCCAGGATCCTGACACAGAGGCTCAAATATGACCACAACATACCTGCTCTCCGAGCGTGTCACTAGTAGTTACCCATTCACTACAGAATCCAATATGAACTTTGTCTACTAACTCATTACTGCCTCCCTGAAAATTTTCCATTCTACCTGAAACCACAAAATACTTCAAGGCTTCTGCATTCCACCAACATTTACTGCCTTCAACAGACTATACACAATGCGGTATCAGACCTTTTCAGCTGCTGCATCTCGCCTGTGGAATGCACTCCCAGAATCTCTGACTCTGGTGAAGTCATTCAAAAAACAGATACAAATATTTTTATTCAAAAAGGCCTTTCAGGACATTTTATGTAGCCTGTTATTTTCTTGGTTTTCTAACACATATTGTTGTTTGTATTTCTTTTAGGCAAGCTTATTTGTTAGCCAACACTGCTGTATCACTTTGAGATTTCTATGACATTTAAAGCCCTACTGAAATGAGATTTTCTTATTTAAACGGGGAGAGCAGATCCATTCTATGTGTCATACTTGATCATTTCGCGATATCGCCATATTTTTGCTGAAAGGATTTAGTAGAGAACATCGACGATAAAGTTCGCCACTTTTAGTCGCTGATAAAAAAAAGCCTTGCCTGTACCGGAAGTAGCGTGACGTCACAGGTTGAAGAGCTCCTCACATCTGCACATTGTTTTCAATCATGGACGCCAGCAGCGTGAGCGATTCGGACCGAGAAAGCGACGATTACCCCATTAATTTGAGCGAGGATGAAAGATTCGTGGATGAGGAAAGTGAAAGTGAAGGATTAGAGGGCAGTGGAAGCTATTCAGATAGGGAAGATGCTGTGAGAGGTGGGTGGGACCTGATATTCAGCTGGGAATGACTAAAACAGTACGGTAAATAAACACAAGACATATATATATATATATATATATATATATATATATATATATATACTCTATTAGCCACAACACAACCAGGCTTATATTTAATATGCCACAAATTAATCTCCATAACAAACACCTCTCCCCTCCCGTCCATATAACCCGCCAATACAACTCAAACACCCGCACAACACACTCAATCCCACAGCTCAAAGTACCGTTCACTTCCGCAAAGTTCATACAGCACATACATTTTCCCCAAAGTTACGTACGTGACATGCACATAGCGGCACGCACGTACGGGCAAGCGATCAAATGTTTGGAAGAAAGCTGCGTACTCACGGTAGCGCGTCTGCTATCCAACTCAAAGTCCTCCTGGTTGTGTTGCTGCAGCCAGCCGCTAATACACCGATCCCACCTACAGCTTTCTTCTTTGCTGTCTTCATTGTCCATTAAACAAATTGCAAAAGATTCACCAACACAGATGTCCAGAATACTGTGGAATTTTGCGATGAAAACAGAGCTGTTTGTATTGGGACACAATGGTGTCCCAATACTTCCACACACTCCGTGACGTCACGCACAAACGTCATCATACCGAGACGTTTTCAGCCGGATATTTCCCGGGAAATTTAAAATTGCACTTTATAAGTTAACCCGGCCGTATTGGCATGTGTTGCAATATTAAGATTTCATCATTGATATATAAACTATCAGACTGCGTGGTCGGTAGTAGTGGGTTTCAGTAGGCCTTTAAAATGCATTACAAAATAAAATGTATGACAAATTTATACAACACTTTACTTAGTTTTCTCCAATTGCTTACACACTAAATTGTAAATGTTCACACAGTTAAAGTCTACACGCAGTAAGCATAACCACTGTGCAGATTTGCCTAACATTAGGCATAGACTATACTACACGGTTTTAGCGAAATATTACACACAATGATTTACACACACCTTCCCATCTTGCACATGTGATGCGGATAAGATACTATGGCCTGATCCAGCTAGACGGGCAGGAGATTAGAATCAGTAACTGAGGCTTTTGAGTACGTTCTTTCATAGATTTGCTGTTGCCTAAGTCTGCACATGTAGTCTATACTCTATGCTGTCATTTTTATTTATCTCCATATTTTTTTTCAAACCTTTTTATTTGTCTCAGATTTTAATGTGTATTGCATGTCAATGTTGACTACTGTGATATGTTACTTTACCTGACTGGTAAAAATTAATATTTTCAGTTTGCAGCATCATTGTTGAGCAGTTCTTGAAAAGATTACAGGATATTTTCATTTTCTCTTTAGGTCCTTACATATAGGCCCACTTCAAAGTAAACAATGATGATTGCTATAAATTTGCCAATATATTTTGTCAAGTTACAACTGTTACAGTAATCATTCATCACATATGCTTAAAAAGGTCGGGCAAAATGCCCCAAACATGTGTTTTCTTTTAGTAAAATTGGGTTTTTACAAATGTGTTTTGTATTTATCACTGTGAGTGAGATTAAAATAAAACTTGCTTTATTTTGAGGAATGGACATATGTTTTGACCGAAGTGTGTCATTTTGCAAATAATCTAGGAATTAAGAAAATGTAATGTAGTGTTTGGAAAAGTGTGTATATCTTTTGAAAAAAAGACACACAGTTAGTAAAATTGTGTGTAAGCAAATGGAAAAAACTAAGTAAATATTCAAACTCATATGTGTTTTTGGTCACATACACTTGTTGGACTTTTTCTTTCTACAGGAGTATGAGATTTTCCAAGCTGAGAAGTAACAAATAGGTATTAAATTGCATAAAAAAGTTTAGACATGTTCCCAGAGTGTCATAGTTTGTAGGTGCCGAACCCCAAGATGAAGAGATGATGGCAGGCATAGTGCGAGAAAACATGATTTAATTAAATACTTTGGCAAAAAACAAACAAAAGGGAACAAACAAAAGGCGCGCACAAGGCGGAGAACAAACTAGGCTATGAACTAAAATAGCACAAAGGCTAACTGTGGACAAGAAACTAAAACACTTACTGTGACACGAATAAACAAAACTCACGTGGCAAGAAACGAGCAGGATGAACTATGATAGGAACAGAGTGGACAGAAGTAGACAGAGCTACAACAACAAGTATAAATGACATTGACCAGTAGACACTACAATAATCCAGCAGTGACTGGAGGGCAGGACAGGTTTAAATAGGCAGCTGGCTGACTGGCACCAGGTGTGGCCACGTGCCAATCAGCCACAGCTGAGGGGACAAAGCACTCAGGGAGACAATCAGGAAATGAAGACAAAATAAAAGCACTGACAGGAAACTAAGAACAGGAAGCCAAGACAAACGCAGAGGAAAACTAAAACTTGACCAAACTGTCAGGGACAACCCTAACACAGAGAAGTGCTGCAAGGAGATGGTATTTCTGACAACTTCGGCAAACTGTAACAAGCAACACGACCCCTTTGTTAAAAAGAGATATATTTAACCGTGTGGTCTGTACCTTTTGGTCCTGGACTGTAATTACACCTGACCAAACAAACCGCACAAGCAAAGCAAACAGACTGGACTTGAATTTGTTTTAACTGGACTCGAAATGGAAAGTGTCAACACACCCTAAATGACTTTGTTCAAATCTTTACTGTACTCCTGGAGTAATTTCCGTAGTGTTTGTGCTTGCAAAACACAGACAGAAAGTCATTTTCAAGATTTCAGTAATGACAGGAAGCCGAATGAACAAAGAAAACATCATTTATCATGCTGCCCTCTTAGCACTTGCGCTTGTGCTTTTTTGCACTCATCACCCTCTCCCACCCCCACTTCATACTCACTCCTGAGTAACCATCCGATTTTCTACTCCTGATGGCTCCCCCACAGCTAATTGGAGAGCTGACTGCCCACTCTTCATTAAAAGCTTTAACAGCCAGTCAATTAGCAGCTACCTTCCTCCTCCCCAGCACACACAAAACTCATCAATTAAAGCTGTCCGTAACCATAGAGGCCCTGCACATAAAAGCCCAGTGGCCATTTTAAAGGACTTTGAAAACAACTGCCTTCGTCATTTGTACAATTGAGTCAGGAATTACAGCCAGCAATTAAAGCCTTCAAAATTAGCAGATGGGTAAGATGACAGGGCTTTCTCTATTGGCGTCCTTCTCATTTAAACCAAATATTAAGTTGTTGCACTTTTACCCTGTGGAGCTTTTATTTGTGTCATAGAGCTGCAACGATCGATCAATTAGAAAATTGCTTCAATTACTATTATTTTGCTTCGATTAATCATTTAAAAATACAACCAATAAAAGTTGATAAAAACCAAACTTGAAATACATGAACATACTTTCCGCACGGCCACTGCAATAGAGCCAGTGTTGGGACTAACGCATTACAAAGTAACGCATTACTGTAACGCCGTTATTTTAACTAGTAGTCTAACGCGTTATTTTTTATATTCAGTAACTCAGTTACCGTTACTACATGATGCGTTAATGCGTTATTTTACGTACTTTTTTATGTAGTATCGGCTAGAAACAGAGAATATCTGAGTATGTTTTACTCCGCTTAGTTCTGCCTCTGCCTCTGTCAGTACGTCTCTGCAGCACCCAGCATTGTCCCGCCCACAGAACCATCTGTTTAGTTACACGCAGAGCGGTAACAGCCAATCAGCAGTGCGTATTCAGAGCGCATGTAACAAGCTCATTTTGCGGTGTGTGTGTGTGTGCGTGCGTGTGTGTGTGCGCTACGGACAGCAAAGCCCTGTCTGTCTGAGAGAAAGACAAGCATTATTGGCCTACAGTTAACAACTAAGTTATTTCACTTTACCTTTTTCTGTGTTGATTGAGCTGTGTTGAAGCAGCAAAAAAAGGACATTATGTTAAATGAAGAGTTTCTGTCTCTGATAGTTGATATAATAATGTAACTGCATCATAAAGCCTACATGAACTCCATGGTGTTCAGGGAAGAATAGTATCTCCTATTGCTATTGTACTATTTTTTCAGCTATAAATGTTACATTAATCATTAGTAATGTAGCAGCCTAGTTTTGAATGGCAGGGTCCCTGCTATCACAGGTAAAAATATAACATTTACATAATAAAAATCTACTACAGACTTCCCAAATGCTGTAATAAATTAAGCATGATGAGTTGAGCATATGTCAGCATGTGGCCCCACTTTTAACTCTTTTTTTCAAACGCTTACTTACAGTAAGTCATTAATTTGACTTATTAACAGTGTTGGGACTAAAGCGTTACAAAGTAACGCATTACTGTAACACCTTTATTTTCGCCGGTAACTAGTAGTCTAACACGTTATTTTTTATATTCAGTAACTCAGTTATCGTCACTACATGATGCGTTATTTTACGTTTTTTTTATGTAGTATCGGCTAGAAACAGAGAAGAGCTGAGTGTTTTATTGGAGAGCTGCAGTGTCGTCCTTCTGAATCTTCCTGCGTCACGGGGGAGAAGAGAAGAGGCGCGTGGGGGGGGGGGGTCGTGTCTGTGTTTACTAACAAGACATCATGGCGGAGCCGAAGTCGAGTTTCTTAACATGGAGATATTCTCACTACTTTTATTTTGTCGAGCACAAATAAAATAACATTTTAGTTAAATGTAAGTTGTGTCTTGGATCAAAGGTCCTATCTACTGACCAAAACAGCAATTCAAATCTGCTGAAACACCTACGAAAGCAACATGCTTCGACACAGCTAGTAAAGAGAGACACACTTCACCTCCACCTAAGCAACAGCGGCTGGATTGTAACGGAGGGACTGCTAGCCAGGACAACATTGATAGAGCCATTGCAGCGTATGTGCTAGAAGATATGCAGGCTATTTCCACAGTGGAGTCACCCGCTTTCAGGCAGCTAATTAGCATGATACCGGCCGTCAAACGGCAAATGGCACCTGGACAGTGAGTACATAAAAATGGAAAGCGAGCTAAAGAAAACACTCCAAAATCTGCCTCTGCTCATCATTCAGCACTGAAGGTACACACATTCTGTCAATTCTCTTATATACTGTTGCTCTTTCATTCTAGACTTCTTGAGTATACACAGGTGAAACTCAAAACGCAAAGGCTCTCTTATTCTTGGAATTAAATCTGCAAGGTGAAACTAATATGAAATATGCTCATAACATGCAACTGAAGATATTTCAAGCCTTCTTTAATATATAATTTTGATGATTATGGCTATGAAAACCTCAAATTGAAAATCTCAAAACATTTAGGGTTTTTAAAAACTGTAGGCCTTGATCAGCAAAATTATACTAAACACTTGACATATCTCACTTGGCATGTAATGAGTTTATATCACACAAAAAAAATCAAATTTAAACGTTTTTTTATTTCACCTGTACACAATTTAGAAGATGTATATACTAAATTCAATGTCAAAGACTGTGCTATAATGCATTATATATACTTTTTTGCAATAATTTCACAAAATTACACATTTTGTCCTTTTTCAGAAAAAACCCAATATTTTTTTCTAAAAATACAGAAAAAATAATTCAAAGATGGTGGTACAACAACAATAAAAAGAAAAAAACAAAACAAAACAAAAAACATAAAAACACTCCCATCTCTATACTCTAATATACAGAGAATCATACTACAGAGATGGCGTGTTTACATACATGCTTCACATCTATTATACACACATGCAACATTAACCCACATTCTATCTATGTACTATTATCTTTATCAGTTATTATATTACAGACATCTTTTGGATATAACTTATTAAATATGTCCATTTTTCTCAAATACTAAATGTTAATTTTCCAATTGTATTATCTGTGTCAGGGCTGTTGTCCGGGATTTTATGTAATAGGATCTGTGGTCCCTTTCCAAGTCTCTGTTATCTGTTTAACTGCAGTGATTCTCAATATGTTAATTAGATGTATGTGTGGATTTTACTTTGTGCTTTATATTTTCTGTTTGGACATTCCTTTTAAGGCATAATAATGATTTCATCATCATTTTCACTTCTTCCAAAAGGGTAACAACATTGGGCAGGTAAACAACAAATACGTATGGTTTGCCTTCAATTCACCACATCCCCTCCAGCAGCTAGTACCTGCCGAGGGGCGCTGGGCTAAAAAAAATATCTTATAGATACATTCCACGTAAATTCTCGGCAATACTGGGATTAGGTTGTTTTTACAGTTTTCTTTTACTCCTTCCCATTCATCCTGTCTAATTTTAAATTTGTATTTTTTTCCATTTAACTAAATGAACACTATTGTCCAGGACCAAATCATTTGGTAACCTTTTATACATTTCTGCAACTACACATTTTATTTTTAACTTCTCACCTGGAGATATCTAAATGGGAACTGCACTTTTTTGGGGGAATTTTGCCTATAGTTCACAAGCATTATAAACGACATGACCACTGATGTATATTTTTAATGCATTCTGAATATTAAATACATGCAATCAAAAGTCTGTTTACAATGTAGTCTATTGGAGTCGCTTTATTCCGCCTATATAGCCCTTAAAAAAACATCCAAACATCTCCATTTAAGTTTTATATACATGATGTAAGTAACATGTAATGTAGTAACAGGCACATGTATATTTAATATTTACGTATTTTGATCATTTTAAGCATTAATTACAAAAAATTCATCTCAACGTTCGCTTTTTCTTTCTTCATCACTGATTATTACTCACTGCAGACTTAATTTAAACCAACAAACATAATACAACATCACTTCCTGTACAGTGTCTGCTGTCATTAGAATGCCAACGGCTAGGATGTTCATATATTCTCATTTAGTTGCGAAGAAAAAAATAGTCTTTTTGTGTCGTTCTCGGGTCTAAAATGGCTGTCAAAGTGTAACAACTTGTCAGAATACTTCCTCATCCTTTTACTATCCAGGTGAGAGGTATGACGAGGTGGAGCAGCTGTCAATGTGGTGTTCAGACACTAACCATGTCCTGAACACCTCCAAGACCAAGGAGTTGGTCATGGACTTCAGGAGGAAAGCCAAAATAGACACTCACCCTATTTATCGGGGGGCAACAGGTGGAAAGGGTAACGGATTCCCGGTTTCTCAGTGTGCACAAACAGGAGGACTTAACTTGAAACATTAACACCACAACCACCATCAAGAAATCACAGTAAAGACTGTACTTCCTGAGAGTGCTCAGGAATAACAATCTGACTCAAAAACTTTTGGTGTCATTCTATCGTTTCCATAGAAACCATCCTAACTTACTGCATGTCTGTGTGGTTTACAAACTGCACAGGGGCTGACCGGAAAGCCCCCCAAAAGGTTGTTAACACAGCCCAAAAAATCATTGGTTGCCCACACCCCACCCTGGAAGAACTGTACAACTCTTGCTGTCTTAGTATGGCTAAAAACATTCTAAGGGATTTGTCCCACCCAGGTCACCAACACTTTGAATTATTGCCATCGGGCAGACGTTTCAGGTCTCTAAATGCTCAAACTAATTGACTTAAAAACTGTTTTTATCCAAACGCTATAACAGTGCTTAACACCGCAAATATATTTTCCTATAAATCTCCATCTGTGTTGTACTAATGATATGCAAAGTACATGTACTTACATGTACATGTACAGATAAAATACCACTTTTAAAGTGCTTAATTCTGCAAATATTTTTCCATGTTGTTAATGTAAATAGAATACTCGAAGAGAACCAATATGGATACAGAGCTAATTGAAATTACAGAAGAAATTACCAATGCAATAGATAGTAAAAAATGTGCGGCAGCGGTTTTTATGGATCTAACTAAAGCATTTGACACAATTAATCACAATATTTTAATCAAAAAACTAGAACGATATGGCATCAGAGGGTTAGTCTTAAACTGGATAAGAAGTTATCTAACGAACAGGAAACAATACGTGAAGCTAGGCGAACACACGTCTACAACGCTAAATATATCCTGTGGTGTACCTCAGGGATCAATACTAGGACCTAAATGATTCAATCTCTATATAAATGACATTTGTAAAGTTACAAAAGATTTAAAGTTAGTATTATTTGCGGATGATACAACAGCGTTTTGTTCAGGAGAGAACACACAGGAGATAATACAAATAATAACAGAAGAAATTAACAAATTAAAAAGATGGTTTGACAAAAACAGACTATCGTTGAATCTTAGTAGAACTAAAATAATGCTATTTGGTAACAGTAGAAGAGAAAGTCAAACACAAATACAAATAGACGGAATAGAAATTGAAAGAGTAAATGAAACCAAATTTCTAGGTATAATGATTGATGATAAATTGAACTGGAAATCTCACGTAAAAAATATACAACATAAAGTTGCAAGAAACACGTCAATATTGAATAAAGCAAAACATGTTCTAGACCAAAAATCCCTTCATATTCTCTACTGCTCGCTAGTGTTACCATATGCGGTCCTCTCCAAGGTTTCTCATAGTCATTCACCGACGTCCCACTGGGGTGAGTTTTTCCTTGCCCGTATGTGGGCTCTGTACCGAGGATGTCGTTGTGGCTTGTACAGCCCTTTGAGACACTTGTGATTTAGGGCTATATAAATAAACATTGATTGATTGATTGATTGATATCTGAGCTACTGTGTAGAAATATGGGGAAATAATTACAAAAG
Source organism: Entelurus aequoreus (assembly GCF_033978785.1). Classification (NCBI taxonomy): domain Eukaryota; kingdom Metazoa; phylum Chordata; class Actinopteri; order Syngnathiformes; family Syngnathidae; genus Entelurus; species Entelurus aequoreus. The sequence continues at coordinate 24,534,422 of NC_084754.1, forward strand.
TACACTTCATTCATTAACGGTGTTACAAAAAAGATCAGTTAGAATAATACATAATGTTGGATATAGAGAACATACAAACCCTTTATTTATTGAATCAAAAATACTGAAATTCCACGACATAGTGAATTTGCAAACAGCTAAAATTATGCACAAAGCAAACTATAACCTGCTACCCAAGAATATACAACAATTCTTCTCAAAAAAAGAGGAGAAATATAATCTTAGAGAAAAACGTAATTTAAAACATTTGTATGCACGTACAACACTTAAGACCTTCAGTATATCAGTATGTGGAATTAAATTATGGAATGGATTAAGCAAAGCAATCAAACAATGTACTAATATGATCCACTTCAAGAAACTATTCAAACTTAAAGTGTTTACAAAGTACAAAGAAGAAGAACCATGACAAACATTCTCAATTTATTTCATCCATCCATTCATTCATTCTTAAAGTAATCTTACTTATCTCATCATATGAAATATGACTTACTTCACCAATTATTATTATTAAATTCTTACTATTATGTATTTATTTATTTTTATTGTGATTACTTATGGAGTTTATTGTGAATAAATTGTGAACAGGAAGTGAACAAAAAGTTTTAGCAACTGTTATGTAAAGAAAAGGGGTAGGATTAAATAAGCTCTGCTTCTTCCTACTCCTTTTCGAACATGTTGAAAAGAGAAACTGGAAATTGTGATGTATCATGTTGTATGCTTGCATGTTCGAAATAAACTCAAATTTAAACTCAATGTATTTAGAATACAAAAAAAAATCTCCATTATATTCCTTCCACTTGACCTTCTCTATATAATGTAGTGTTCCTAATGACATACTTGTTGCAGTCTTTTCTATACGTATCCATTTTGGTTCACAATTCCCATTCTTCAATTGTACTAATGTTAGCATCTGGGTTGCATGAAAGTAGTTTTGCAGATTAGGTACTCCGAGACCCCCCTCATCTTTAGCTTTTAGCAAAAAAATTGGTATTTAATTTGATTTTTCTGTTATTCCAAATAAAATCTGCCAACATCTTATTCCATGAGTAAAATTACTTTTTTGACAGTGCTATTGGTCTAGTCTGAAATAAAAATAATAATTGAGGTAAAACCATAATTTTGATAGTCTCAATTACATCTAATATTCCACGGGTAATTCATTTTCATCTATTAATTTTGTAGTTTTTTTCCCTAATACGTCATAATTGTAGATTATGACTCATGTTGCCTCTCAAGTACTTTATTTTTCTTGTGCTTTCCAATTACATTTTTAACTATCCTTCACAGTTTGACTACTCTGATATTGTATGGTTAGGGATACACATTTATTTATATAAATTTTATCTCCAGAAACGTAACTTAATTCTCTGATAGATTCCATTAGTTGGGGACAAGACTTATCTGGTTCAGTGAAATACATTATATCATCATCTGCATAAATCGCTAACTTATGAACCTTATTTCCAATTTCAATGCCCTTTATAAGACTATTTTTTCTAATTGCAGCTACATGTACTTCTATGTACAAAGCAAACAGCAGTGAGGATCGTGGGTCACCGTGCCGAGTCCCTTTTTGAATTATGATTCGTCTTGACAGAGTTCCATTAGTTTTAACTCTGGAGGATGGATTGTTATATGATGCTTGTATCCATAAGTTAAAGTGTGGTCCCAAACCAAAATAATTTAAGATTTTAAACAAGAAAGGCCAATGTACCAAATCAAAAGCCTTTTTGGCATCTATTGTCAGTAACAGTTCAGGTCAGTTCAGTTTATTTATTTATATAGCATCTTTAAAAACAACTCCAGTTGGCCAAAGTGCTGTACAGACATAAGAATTTGAAACAAAAAAGGGCACGTAGTGTCACATTTACATTGTAACACAGAAGGATGAATACAATACAATAGTAAAATATACCTTTAAAAAAGTGCAGAATATATCACCTAAAATACTAAAATCTAATAAATAAATAAAAAATGTGTAAAACAAGAAATACAAAACAACCAAGATATCCTGCCTATTTGAACGCCATGGAGTAAAACTATGTTTTTAGCCTAGATTTAAATTGTCTCAGAGACTGAGAGGACCGATAGTGGAAGGTTTCCACTATCGTTTCCACTAGCCTGAGAAGGCTCTATCGCCTCTTGTTTTTAGCCTAGTTTTTGGGACTGGTCCGAAGACCTCAGGCTCCTGCTGGGACAATAAGGCTGCAGCAGTTCAATAAGATAGGGCGGGGCTTCTTGGTGTAAGCATTTAAAAACAATAAGTACAATTTTAAAATGAACTTTAAAAAGTAACTGGGAGCTAATGAAGGGAAGTCAGTACAGGGGTAATGTGCTCACGTCGTTTGGTTTTGGTTAAAAGACGAGCAGCAGAGAGAGAGCCCTGATCCAGGCCTACGTACAAAGAATTACAGTAATCCAGGCGTGACGTCACAAATGCATGGATAGCTCTTTCAAAGTCAGCCTGTGGAAGATACGGTTTTATTTTTGCGAGTAGTCTTAGCTGAAAGAAGCTAGATTTAATGACAGAGCTAGTGTGTTTGTCCAGCTGTCAAAAGTGACACCAAGGCTCCTTGCTGATGTGTGGCAATATGAGGACAGAGGACCAATAGCACTGTCATGTCCTTGCAGCGGGTTTGTTTGACCAAATACGGCAATTTCTGTTTTATTTTTTAAAAACAAATTATTTATTTAAAAAAACAGAGCCTCTTGATTATTCTTTTGCATATAGTCAATTAAATGTATTGTCTTAAAGTTATACTAGTACTAGGATGACAGGGGATGCAAAACAATAACAATACTGAAATAAACTGCAACAAAAAACAGTGCAATTAACAGTGCAATACATTTTCATAACATGGTCACTACTGCCTAGTTTCTCTTGTTATATTCTTATTTTTACTGTTATATTTTTATTCTTATTGTTGCTTTTTATTTTTTATTCTTATTGTTATATTTTCTATTATATTTCCATTTATACCCCCATTATTTACTTTTTAAATTCGATCTCAATTACGTACACTGCTGCTGGAATTTTTATTTTCCTGAGGGAACTCTCCTAAAGGAATCAATAAAGTACTATCTATCTAGCTAATCTTCCTGGTATGAATCCAAATTGTTCAGGTTCAATTAAATTTAAAATATGTTTGTTTAATCTATTTCCTGGAACGGATTATATTATTTCATGTTTAGTATTTAAGAGAGACATTGGTCTATACAAAGCGCATTTTGTTGTTTCCTTCCCTTCTTTGTGAATTAATAATATTGGTGATGACTGCCAAGTTTGAGCTCATTTCCCTGATTGAAGTGCGTGATTATACGCTCCTACGAGCAGTGGGGTAATTTGTTTTTTGAACTTTTTGATATAATTAATTTTGTATATCCATCATCCCCCGGGGAATGTCCCTGTTTTTAATAGATAGCCAAAGTAAAAATAAATAACAGAAATAAACAAAAAAAATTACAACACTAATATGGTTTGTTTCCGCCAAAAATAGATCTAATTTTCACCCATTAGAGGGTGAAAAAAGTGTAGTGGACGCCTGAAAAAGAATAAAGGAAAGAGAAAAAAGGGGAAAAAAAGTTCCTAAGCTATGCACACAAAAATAAACTAACATACACACCTGTTAGTTCCCAAAAACTCCCAGTCCCCCAAACCAAACATTTCGCTACATGTTTAACTTGTCACGGCGCATGCGCAATCCCTCATGTCTTCTGCTGCAAGCTCAGCCGGCACCTCTGCTAGAAGCGCGCTGGAACACACGCCTGCTCGCTCTGGCCGCATCGCGGCCACGCGCCGGCAAAGCTGCAGGCAAACACTAATCAGCGCACCTGGGACTGATGAAGACAGACAACAAAAAGTCCAGCGGACCCAAAAATCCAGTGCCGGAACGTAGTTCACTCTCGTAGTAAGCATCCTGTCTCTGGCTTCCCACCACGTACTTGCTCTCTCTCTACGCAGTCCCTGTTCCCGTGTCTTATGTCTTTCGTGTCCCCCGCAGTGCTTCCCCTGTTTCCCGTGATCGAGCTGTGTGCCTCGACTTCCCTCTGGATTCTGGACTGCCTCCCTCGATCCCTGCTTGGACACGGACCTTGTTGCTTCTCTCCAGCCCCCGGACTGCCTTCTCGCCTTTCCCCTTTGGTCTGACGAAGGATTCATCCAACACGGACATACAACAACCTCTGGTAACGTTTACATGGTTAATTCCACACATTGTCTTACACTTTTCACTTAGAGTAGCATACACATCCCACCTATTCATCAGATTCAATAAACCCATTGAACTGATTCCTGCCGTTGTGTCGTCTCCTTCCCCTGCCGTACGTAACATAACTTTAAGTTCCAGAAAGGTTCCTTTTTAATTCTACAGGTTGTATTCACCTGACGTCACACCCAGCTCATTAACTATGCGAGGCTTGAAGTGGTGGGCCAGCGAGCGTCTTTTGTCATAGTGTTCTCAGTGGCGTTTTGCCTTTCTTGATGAAAAATGCCCTATGCTTGCGTTGTTTTAGGCTGCTGCAATTGTTCAAATCACAAAAAAGGATAAACGTTTCTTTAGAGTTTCTCAAAAGAGAAAATCAAGAAGGGTAACAGAGTGCAAGATTTTACAAAAGAAGAAGAGAAAAGAAGCTCACACTCCAGACCAAGAAGGCAGAGTCGAAGAACGCACAAGTTTGCAGTGATCACTTTGTTAAAGGTTTTTTTGATATACTTTTAATGTTTAGTATTTTCCATTTAAGTAATAGCTTGATATTATTTGTATTATTTAAACACACGTTTGCTACGAGTGTTTCGCAAAGCACCAACTCGACGTGTCTAAATAAAAGAAAACAAATGTGAGCCAAAGCTAAAAGAGTTAGGTTTTACCAAAGGCAGCCATCATAAATGAAGCTTTCAGCACAAACACAATGTTGACATCTATAGTTATATTTTGATAAAGACGGTAAAAACACACAGTACTTGTAAACGCCGTGTGCAACAGCAACAAGGCAACAAACATGGCTGTAAACGCAAAGTTAAATCATGAAATGCAACCTTACCCGAGCAAAAACGATGCATGATTTATTGAGGAGAGTTTCATACCAATTTACTTGACCCAAACACACTTAAATAAGTTGTAGACCTCCATGCTTTTTGAAGTTTTCATGTGTTTTTTCGTGTACAATGACGTCTGGAGCACCAGATAGTTTGACATGTGTGGGAACGCGACCGATGGGTAATTCTTGAGATCACTCGACAAATCTTATTTTGATAACGTATAGGGCAGGGGTCGGCAACCCAAAATGTTGAAAGAGCCATATTGGACCAAAAATAAAAAAACTAATCTGTCTGGAGCCGCAAAAAATGTAAAGCCATATTACATACAGATAGTGTGTCATGAGATATACATTTAATTAAGAGGACTTAAAGGAAACTAAATGACCTCAAATATACCTACAAATGAGGCATAATGATGCAATATGTACATATAGCTAGCCTAAATATCATGTTAGCATCGATTAGCTTGCAGTCATGCAGTGACCAAATATGTCTGATTAGCACTCCATACAAGTTAATAACATCGACAAAACTCACTTTTGTGCATTCATGCACAACGTTAAAAGTTTGGTGGACAAAATGAGACAGAAAAAGAAGTGACATAAAACACGTCCTAGAAAGTCGGAGAAAGTTATACATGTGAACAAACTAGGTGAGTTCAAGGACCGCCAAAATTAGTAGGACAAAACGGCGCGCACCAATTACTCGAATCAGTGAAGCATGTTTAATATAAACAGTGTGCTTTATAACAATTAGGGAGGTTTGTGTCATGTTTTTTTTCACTTTTCATACGTTTTTGAAAAAGCTCCAGAGAGCCACTAGGGCGGCGCTAAAGAGCATGCGGCTCTAGAGCCGCGGGTTGCCGACCCCCGGTATAGGGGTAGATTCTATTGCATAGTTTGCATTTTTTGCTCGTATCTGCTTTTAGTGGTAAGATCTAGGCCCCTTGCGTACACAGATAGGTCACACTGTTTACGGCACTGTTGCCACGTTGGTTTGGTGGCCCACCACTTTGTTCACTTCCAATCAAAAGTCATGTGACTGAATACAACCAAGAAAATGCATAATGAAAGATGTCTTTTCTTGTAGCAGGTATGTTACAGTAATATATGTCCTTAATGAAAAAATGTACGACATAAAAAAAACCCCACCAGCAGACACCAAAACGTAGCAATTTAATTATTTTTAATCAGCCCCATAAGTCATCCAGCAGAAGCAAAATTAGAAAATAAAATTGATAAATATGAAGGCGGATCCTCGTCTGTCTGTGCAGCACAAGCACTGATCCTGCAGCCGTGTGTGGAACTGTCAGTTTGCACAGTGATTCAATAAAACGTATTGTGCGCCTTTTAAAGATCAGCATATTTGACGGAGGCTAAATGGATGGCATGCCTTATTCGGCTGATTTAACAGACGCAATCCACTTTGGTAGATCAGTTTTGCGTGTGCTATCAGGTTTGCACATGTTTTAGAACACGCAAACCTTTAGTAAACCAGGCCCTTAATCTTTACAAAAAGTTATTTGATGTATGCATGATTAAAAATTGAAAGAGTAAGTCCCAAGCCGTATGCTCTATACTGCAACATCATCTGCATTAAATTAGTTTGACAAGGAGGTATCAAAGAGCGACATCATGTTTAATGTGGCGCTAATGTTGTGGTGAATTTAGCAGCAAAAGACTTCAGGGGATTTCACAAACACCTTTATTACGTGTGTCTAGGAAGAATATCAACATTTGCATTTCGAAATATGGAAATTCCCCTGAAAATTGTAAACATATGGGATTTCTCTACATCACAAAAACTTGCAAGCTAATCACTTTTATAGCCATTAATTAATTTTAATACATTGTAAGGTTTCCTCGTGAGCAACCCTGAAATATTGCTTGGTTGAAGTTTATTAAAAACATGTATACAGTTTCAATAGGATACATCACATATTTTACATATTTTCATTTCACTTTACAATATGTCAAAAAGAAGTAGGAAGAAGCAAAGTTTTTTTAATCCTCCCCTTTTCCCACTTGATTACTAACCCATACGTTCACTTCCTTTTCTCACACACATTTAAATCAATGATTTCTAAATGGTATGATATGAAATATGATTTCTAAATATGGCAAACATTTAAATAAAAACATTCTGGGATCTTCATGAAGCTTATAGGTTTGTTTTAAGCTGGCTGACAATTTTTTCCTCGATATTACAAAAATGAGCTTCTTTACATGTTGTATAAGTTTCCTATTTGTCAACTAGGGTTGTACGGTATACCCGTACTAATAAAGTATTGCGGTTTGAGATAGGCTCCAGCACCCCCCGCGACACCAAAAGGGAAAAGCGGTAGGAAATGGATGGATGGATGGTACCAATCAATTGAAATCGGTACCATACCACCTTTGAAAAGTAGCGGTACCGCTCTCTCATCTGAGAGCCGCTTTGCGGCGGTGACTACAGAGCCGAGGCGCATGATGTTGAGTGTGTCAAAACGCACACACAAAGTGCATACATGTAATAACATCTTGGAGAGGGTGCGTGAAGTGCAATATGGAGGTATTTGGGCTTCAAAAATTACAATAAAGGTGACACTTTAAACAGGGAGGCACCGCGTTTCAAGTACGGTTTTACACCTTTCCTGCTTGTTGGCTCCCAGACCGTGGTCGAGGAGAGCAGGGTAGACCTTTCACTTCCCAATGGGTCCGTAAAGCTCTGCTCTTTGGTCGGAATGACGAGGACGTTGATTAGTTATAACTTGGTCACTTTACTTATAATTTCCACAGGGCACAACCGGACATCCACCATACTATTGACACTCCTGCACATGCTAGCACTACCTCTCCTAACTTGCCCACTCACTTACTCACCCCACACACTGCCATTCTTAAAGGAGCACACAGACACTACTTTCACAACAGCTGCTTTAAAACACGCCTTGCCAAATGTGGTGTTTAGTATTACCATCTTTGCTTCAAACTTAGGTAAACGTTTAAATTGTAAGCATTCAGATCTGCATAAGGAGTTATAAAAACTGACAGGTAATAATGTAGTTGTTACACCTGTCCTGCTGTTCTGTCCGGTGCAGACCGTAGTCAAGGAGCACAGGGAAGACGTTCCCTTCAGGGTCGATGCTATTTAAATGCCTTTTAATTTATATTTTTTATCCAACCCCGAAAGGGACAAGCGGTAGAAAATGGATGGATGGATGGATGGAAAATTGTTCTTTGACTGTGAGCGTTTAATGTAGTATAATACATTTTCCGTAGTTCCCTTTTATTTGGAAAAGTATAAAAAAGTATCAATATACATTTTGGTACCGGTACAGGTACTAAATTACTGGTATAGGGACAACCCTATTGTCAACTTACACAAGTTTGGATTTGGTGGAGATATATTTTCTGTCATCTTCACGTTTGATTGAATCACGGAACATAAAAACTTGCCGCGAAGGATGGTGTGTGTGAGGGGGAGGGGCAGTACTCTCTACTTAGCACCATTTTTTGAATACTACTGGTATCATATGTGTACATATTGTATCTGCTGACGTAATTATGTTGTACTTGTATAAAAATAAATAAAATATTGGCTGATACCGATAAAAGAAGGCCGATATCGAATATACGTCAAAATGCAAAATTTCGGCACCGATAATCGTCCTGGCCAATAAGAGATCGACATAACTTTGTTTTTCACCCATGGGAACAAAGAAAGTGAGTGTGAAAGACAGTGCTGAGAAGCACATAATATTCACTGAATTACAAACATTTATCATCAAAACATGACTCCCAAAGCCAATTTGGTGAGGCAGTTTGAGTGTAACACTGCGAGACTGCACCATACTGAAAAGGAGCCAGCTTTTGTGCTAGCCAAGAATGTATAATGATGATATTTACATGACAGACATTTATCAATGAAAATCTGGAAATGCTGATTGTGTGTTTGACACAGGAACAGCTCGAAGGAGATATTGTAGAAGTACAGTCTCCAAGGTACTGTACAACATGATTATGATCATTACTATATTATTATTACTATTATACTGCAGCTGTTTGTAGTACATTCTATTGTATTGTTTTTCATACAATATTAATTAGGTAAAAGTTTGTTTTTATTTCCAAGAGGCATGTTACATGGTAAAACTGCGCTGTTTTTATTTGGCCTAGGGCACTGATTCGTATTCATTTCAAAGGGCGATGTTGATTTAAGCTACGAGCTCGGTCATGGATCCAACTAAGCTGGTAAATTCAGGTACTAAGTATGTGTACGGAGTGCAGTGTTTTGTCTGATTGCAAGGACAAACAAGACTAGAGTCGACAGAACATTGTGTCTGTGTCTAAAAAAACACAGATCAGTAATATGTAGAGTGCAGTGTAGAGATGCACTCAGCCATTGCAGTGTAGAGATGCACTCAGCCATTGCACACAAATACACTACAGCAAGCAGACATGGAGATAGTGGGGGATATTTGTGGTCATTTTAAGCTATTCTCTCACATTTCTCTGGATTCTTTCCAACTCACCCACTGCCCCCTCCCAAGCCCTCCACTCTACTTCTATTCCACTGCCATCAGTGTTTGTCTTTCCCTAGCTACGCATCAAGTTACACACTTCTTTTATACAATGGAACCTCAATTTATGAATGCCTTTATTTGCATCCTTTTCGGTTTTCGAACGTTTACGTCGCGCCAAACATGCCTCTGTGTGCAAACTAGTGTTGTCCCGATACCAATATTTTTGTACCAGTACAAAAAAATTATTTCGCTACTTTTCTAAATGAAGGGGACCACAAAAAATTGCATTACTGGCTTTATTTTAACAAACAATCTTACGGTACATTAAACATATGTTTTTTACTGCAAGTTTGTCCTTAAATAAAATAGTGAACATACAAGAGAACTTGTCTTTTAGTAGTAAGTAAGCAAACGAAGGCTCCTAATTTAGCTGCTGACATATGCAGTAACATATTGTGTCATTTTCCATTCTATTATGTTGTCAAAATTATTAAAGACAAGTGGTAGAAAATGAATCTTATATTAATCTACTTGTTCATTTACTGTTAATGTCTGCTTATTTTCCCATTTTAACATGTACTATCTACACTTCTGTTAAAATGTAATAATCACTTATTCTTCTGTTGTTTGATACTTTACATTAGTTTTGGATGATACAACACATTTGGGTATCAATCCGATACCATGTAGTTACAGGATCATACATTGGTCATATTCAAAGTCCTCATGTGTCCAAGGACATATTTCCTGAGTTTAAAAACATAATATAAATTTAAAAAAAAACGAAAGAATATTTTGTGATGCCAAAAAATATCGATTTAATGATAGTAGTATCGACTAGATACGCTACTGTACTTGGTATCATTACAGTGGATGTCAGGTGTAGATCCACCAATGGCATCTGTTTACGGGCGAACTGGTACTTTTCAGAGGCGGTATAGTACTAAAAATGATTCATTAGTATCGCGGTACTAGACTAATACCGGTATACCGTACAACCCTAGTGCGAACTATGTCTCGGTGTACGAACGCTTCATTCATTCATTTTGCATGCTGCACACGCAGGCCTCGGCTATCTTGAAGAGGCGGGGGACCCTATGTCACATCCTGTTTACACCCTGTACACACGGGCGGGCCCATTTCGAAGAGCTTCAACAGCGAGTGGCACTTCTGACGTGTTTATTTTCACACGTCATACCTGTGTCATCCTGTCTTAGAGATCACTTTTATTTTAGAAATAATGATATATCTTGGCAACACGGTTAGTGCATGGGCCTCGGGGTCTTTCTGTGTGGAGTTTGCATGTTCTCTCCGAGACTGCGTGGGTTTACTCCGGGTACTCCGGCTTCCTCCCACCTCCAAAGACATGCACCCGGGGATAGGTTGATTGGCAACACTAAATGGTCCCTAGTGTGTGAATGTGAGTGTGAATGTTGTCTGCGGTTTTAAAAATGGATGGATGGATGGATATATCTTCTCAACAGACAATAAAAAGGTAAATTGGAATATCGTTTTTAGTCAGCGTACGCCAGGGGTGCCCACACTTTTTCTGCAGGGGAGCTACTTTTCAATTGACGAAGTCAAGGGGATCTACCTCCTTCATATATAACATTTATATTTATTTATTCATGAAAGAGACATTTTTGTTAACAAGTTAAAGGTGTTTAATGATAATACAAGCATGTTTAACACATAGATTCCTTTCTTTCATGCAGACAAGAATATATGTTGGTGTATTACCTGATTCTGATGACTTGCATTGATTGGAATCAGACAGTAGGGCTGATTACGTCCGCATTTTCAAATGGATGAAAAATAAAGTCCTTTCTGTCCAATACCGCATGAAAGTGGTTGGATTTTGGCATCTTATTTGTCCAGCTTCCATACTCCTTTTTATACACTTTACAAGAAATACATTGGTTCCGTAGCTTGCTAGCTTGTGCACGCCAGCTTTCTGAGACTCTTATTTTGTTAGCGCAGGCAGAATGAAGCAGGGCTTTTATTGTGAAGACAGGAACTGTGCAGTTTAGAGTTTTGACAGCAGGTACGGTGTGAGTGTCTGTTGAAATAAAAAGTGTTTCTTGCCTTCCTGATGGTCTTTTTTTCCTTCACACTGAGCTCGCAGACCTTTGGGTGACGTGAATGTCAATCAAGTGACAAAAAGTGACGTCTTGGTGAAGATTGATGATAATCGCTAATATTTAGGTGTATTTTTTTAACGCCTGGCTGGCGTTCGACTGACACACCCTCCGCGATCAACCGGTAGCTCGCGATCGACACAATGGGCGCCCCTGGCGTATGCCTTAGGAGGCAGTATAGAGTTACTGTCTTTTGAAAATAACTCAACACTGTCCAAATAGTACCTAAGAAGTCATTTTTTAATGTGAGCATATTTTTTTTTATCTAGCACTGCCTTAATGTTCTTGGAATTCACCAGAGCTGCAGAGATGTTTACCACTCCTCCATGGTGACATCACTGATGCATAGTAGTAAATCAAAGATATACTGTTTTTTTACCCAACATTTATAAAGGCCTTTAGGATAATTGATGGCCAATGCATGTCTTATAAAATATTATATTTAGCAGATCAATTTGGGTGAAGAAAACATTACTTATATCAGCAAGGGACACAAAACAATCAGCAGGAGTTCGGCTCAATATTGCAAGAGTTTGTCATCTCTGCGTGGCTGTTATGCAATAACTACAAACACACCAGCTTTGCATTTCAGTCTTCATGAAAGATGCTGCAATCAGGCTGTGTTTTCTCAAGCAATTATCCAACGCAACGGAGCCTGAATAGCCTTTCATGTGGTGAAATCAAAATCAAACCTGATTATGTCACCCACGGTTGCCAACAGCTTTGTATAAATGTCACACACAGATGTGGGGATGAATAGTGAAATTGATTCGACATCGCCACAGGTAGCGATGTACAAAATATCTTGGTCTGACCTTTGATATATTACATCTGATATGACTTAAGATTACGTAGGTTCAGTAATACAATTAACATATGAGACATACAAAATTAAGAGCATATGTTGTGTCTTACTGGAAGACTATTTGTTGACCTGAACGGCAAACAAAAGAGACTAGTTTGTGACAGTAAAAACGTGTCATTACATCTGCATAGAATCACATCGAATTGTATCGCAGTTTCTTATGTTTATCATACGAGCCAGTGAATATTACGCACTATAGTTGGAAGCCAACATTTATAGCTGTGTCGCGCCAATAACCCGATATGGAAGTACACATGCATTTGGAAGGTTGGAGGTGGAATTCGTCTTAGCTTTTTAATAAAACAAAATGTGGATTATTATGATCATGCTCAGGATGTTTGGTAAGCACATTTGGCCCATTGCTACACAGTTTTTAAAACTTTTGGTAACTACTAAATACAACGAACACATCTGATTGACATATTTCATCAATTCTTTTCGTAATGAATTTGTTAAATTATAAGATATTTTGTGGACATCGCTATTACTAATTTTTTTTTAATATGAGTACAATGTTTGTTTATGTAAGTTACTAGAGCCCAATCAAGCATGTTGCTTCTGCAGCATCATCAGTCTGATTTGCATACCGTAAAGTTTCCTGGGATTTTGGTACCTCAATGGGTGGCGAAATGTTCCTGGTTAATGTGCTCACAAAAAATAAAATATTTGCTAAAGGTTTGCATGTACAAAAACATGTGCAAACTTGATAGCACCCACAAAGCTCATCTACTAAATGTGTGCAAAGTGGATTGCGTCTGTTAAGTGAGCAGAATAAGTCTCTGTCTTCATGGATATGCAAAATATATGCTGATCATCAAGACACCCACAATACCGAGAGAAGAAAATGCAAATAAATTATACAGCACGCTCAATGTGATTTATCAAGCCCCCTCATCGTTTTGTGAGCACTATTTTTCATTCTATTTAGTAACTGTGCAAACTGACACAGTTATGTACACGGCTGTGAGAGTGGAGTGCTTGCGCTGCAGAGATACACGATGGACAGAGAATCCTCCATCCTACGTGTATGTGTATCATATTTGGACAGTCAGAAATAAAATATATTAGACACTAGGGTTGTACGGTATACCTGTGACGACCTGGTCGCATCGTGGTGCGAGGTGTTCTCCCAAGGATGCAGACGGGCTCGGACACAGCTTGCAGGTAGGAAAAATGATTTATTCAAGAACTAAATCAGACAGGAGAAAAAACAAAAGGACTAGCATGGGAGCTAGCAAGCAAAAAAATAGCATAGCCTGAAAGCTAGCAGGAAACAAAGAGGTCGATACTTGTTGCATATGAGCAAATTAGGAAGCCAGGCAGAGTGCTGCCCGGGCGAAGACTAAATAGCCCTCTGATTAGCGCTTGGGCAACAGGTGCGCGTCCCAAACGCTAACCAGAGGCAGGTGATCACAATCTGCCGTCATGGCAACAGAAACAAAACAAGGTGCTGAAAACACATGTGACTTGAAAACTTAAACAAACTATGATCCGGGCAGCGGATCATAACAGTACCCCCCCCTAAAAGGACAGATTCCAGATGTCCCTTGAAAACAAAAAAAACAACTGGAACCCAAAAAAAACAAGCGATAGTTCACGAGTCAAGGGCGGGCGGGGGGAGGAGTTGGTGGTGGGTCGCCAGGCCACGTGTCCCCGAATCCACCGGGGACGAGTCAAGTGGCGGCGGCGAATGGAACGCCGAGGCGGGCGACCACGGAAAGGCCACATTCGTGGCCGCTGAGAAGGTGGGCGTGAGTGGCGCCAGAAGTTCAGCAGCCTCTGAGTCCTGCAACAAAGTCTTGGATGTCGCTGCTGTTTGCGCCACTGGCGTCCATTACCTGACCTCTGAGAGAGCTGCTTGCGCAGCCGGACCACTCGAGGTCGCTGAGACGTCGCCGTGGAAGCGGTAGGTGTCGACGTCGCTGTCGTGGCAGCCGGAGGAGTCGACGTCGTGGCAGCCGGAGTCGCTGTCGTGGCAGCAGGGGTCGCTGTCGTGGCAGCAGGGGTCGCTGTCGTGGCAGCAGGAGTCGCTGTCGTGGCAGCAGGAGTCGCTGTCGTGGCAGCAGGAGTCGCTGTCGTGGCAGCAGGAGTCGCTGTCGTGTCAGCAGGAGTCGCTGTCGTGGCAGCAGGAGTCGCTGTCGTGTCAGCAGGAGTCGCTGTCGTGGCAGCAGGAGTCGCTGTCGTGGCAGCAGGAGTCGCTGTCGTGTCAGCAGGAGTCGCTGTCGTGGCAGCAGGGGTCGCTGTCGTGGCAGCAGGAGTCGCTGTCGTGGCAGCAGGAGTCGCTGTCGTGTCAGCAGGAGTCGCTGTCGTGGCAGCCGGAGTCGCTGTCGTGGCAGCCGCAGTCGCTGTCGTGGCAGCCGGAGTCGCTGTCGTGGCAGCCGCAGTCGCTGTCGTGGCAGCAGGAGTCGCTGTCGTGTCAGCAGGAGTCGCTGTCGTGGCAGCCGGAGTCGCTGTCGTGGCAGCCGCAGTCGCTGTCGTGGCAGCCGGAGTCGCTGTCGTGGCAGCCGGAGTCGCTGTCGTGGCAGCCGGAGTCGCTGTCATGGCAGCCGGTGCTGGTGCGAGAACCAGTCGTGGTACAGGTGCTGGTGCGAGAACCAGCCGTGGTGCAGGTACTGGTGCGAGAACCAGTCGTGGTGCAGGTACTGGTGCGAGAACCAGTCGTGGTGCAGGTACTGGTGCGAGAACCAGTCGTGGGCCAGGTACTGGTGCGAGAACCAGTCGTGGTGCAGGTACTGGTGCGAGGACCAGTCGTGGTGCAGGTACTGGTGCGGGGACCAGCCGTGGAGCAGGTACTGGTGTGGGAACCAGCCGAGGTGCAGGTACTGGTGCGGGAACCAGCCGAGGTGCAGGTACTGGTGTGGGAACCAGCCGAGGTGCAGGTACTGGTGTGGGAACCAGCCGAGGTGCAGGTACTAGTGTGGGAACCAGCCGAGGTGCAGGTACTGGAACCTGTGGTGGAGCTGGTGCTAGCCTTAGCCTTGGCGCTAGCTTAGGTGCAGGTGGCCTAGCTGGCGGTTGCGGCTTAGCAGGCCGAAAAACCGGTGGTGGCGGCCGGGCAGGAGGTTGTGGCTTAGCCCGCCGAAGGACAGGTGGCGGTGGCCGAGCAGGAGGTTGCGGCTTGGCACGCCGTTGTGCCACCCCACTCGCACAGCTCCCAGTACTAGCCCCCCCTCAAAAAGCGGATCCCAGACGCGCTCCTTGCGGATTGGAACCGTCTTTAAGGGTGGGTGGAGGGAGGTCGGGGGAAGGGCCGAATCCTCTCCTCTAAATTGTCCAAAATGTCTATTGTCACCCCCCACTTGAGACTGGGACTGACTAGATTTAGTCCTTAAAAAAATGTCCTGATAATGTTTTATTGCAGAATAAAAGTCACTTGAAAATGGCTGGCAGGAAGAATTGACATAATGTCTAAAAAAGTCTTTGTCTATGACGTCATCCAAAATGGACGGGACAACGTCATCAAGCGGCGTGTCATCAGGGAGTGCCGACGGAATGACGTCATAGCTGCAGTCCCAGTGATTGACAGGCCAGTCATAACAATCTTCGGTAAGGTAGTTGATGGGATTAACAGACCTTTGAAGAGGGGAATCTTGGGCTGAATGTAGCTTGCTGTGTACCGGTGGAGGAGTCTGTGGGAGTGGCGCGTCTTGGCAGCGAAGTGAAGACCTCTTTGGTGGCTTCCGTCTTCGCTGACGCGTCCGGTGGTGCGGAGGTGTGGCGATGTCCTCGGGCCAAACGGAGTGGATTGGGACCAACTTTCCGTTAGGACCCCAGATCAGGTCCTGGCGCTCCGAGGGGGAATAGCGGAGAGTCTCCGCCTCCATTGCTCGCAACACCATCCACGCACCTTCGTCCATCTCCTCCGACGTGCTCGTTGCGGGAGAACTTCTTGCTGGCTTCCTACTGTGACGACCTGGTCGCATCGTGGTGCGAGGTGTTCTCCCAAGGATGCAGACGGGCTCGGACACAGCTTGCAGGTAGGAAAAATGATTTATTCAAGAACTAAATCAGACAGGAGAAAAAACAAAAGGACTAGCATGGGAGCTAGCAAGCAAAAAAATAGCATAGCCTGAAAGCTAGCAGGAAACAAAGAGGTCGATACTTGTTGCATATGAGCAAATTAGGAAGCCAGGCAGAGTGCTGCCCGGGCGAAGACTAAATAGCCCTCTGATTAGCGCTTGGGCAACAGGTGCGCGTCCCAAACGCTAACCAGAGGCAAGTGATCACAATCTGCCGTCATGGCAACAGAAACAAAACAAGGTGCTGAAAACACATGTGACTTGAAAACTTAAACAAACTATGATCCGGGCAGCGGATCATAACAATACCGGTATTAATATAGTACCGTGATACTAATGAATCATATTCGGTACTATACCGCCTCTGAAAAGTACCGGTTCACCCGTAAACAGACGCCATTGGTGGATCTACACCTGACATCCGCTGTAATGATACTAAGTACAAGAGCGTATTTAGTCGATACTACTATGATTACGTCAATATTTTTTGGCATCACAACATCTTCTTTTGTTTAAATTTTTTTTTAATTATGTTTATAAACTCAGGAAATACGTCCCTGGACACATGAGGACTTTGAATATGACCAATGTATAATCCTGTAACGACTTGGTATTATGTTGATACCCAAATTTGTGGTATCATCCAAAACTAACGTAAAGTATCAAACAACAGAAGAATAAGCGATTATTGTATTTTAACATAAGTGTAAATAGAACATGTTAAAAGAGAAAGTAAGCAGATATTAATAGTACATGAACAAGATGAATAATTCATTTTATACCACTTGTCCTTAATAATTTTGACTAAATAATAGAATGGGAAAATTACACAATATGTTACTGCATATGTCAGCAGACTAATTAGGAGCCTTTATTTGTTTACTTACTACTAAAAAGACAAGTTGTCTAGTATGTTCACTATTTTTTACTTGCAATAAAAAACATGTGTTTAATGTACTGTAAGATTCTTTGTTAAAATGAAGCCAATAATGCAGTTTTTTGTGGTCCCCTTTATTTAGAAAAGTATCGAAAAGTATCGAAATAATTTTAGTACCGGTACCAAAATATTGTTATCGGGACAACACTATCAGAGTCATTGTCTGTTCAGCAACTTTTATAACTTCATAGCTGCTAGATGACCTAAGGGGCTGATGAAAACAAAATATATATATATTTTTAATAATGTTCGTTTTTTTCACATAGAATATATATTACTAACATATATCCTATGTGATAAAAACTTATTGAAGTTTGGATTTTTTGAGTCTTGAGCACATAAGCGCAGCCTTCCTCCCAAGCACTTTTAGCGGTAAAACAAAGTGGTGTCAATGTAGATGCACTGCACGACTGCTTTTATTGCGCGAGGTATTTATTAAATCAGGCCCTTGGAGTAAGAGAGGCTTATGTGTGATGCTGTGTCCTATCATGTGGCCTTTCCTGACACCTTCAAAGCTTCCATGCTTTGATACACCCTTCCCTAATAGGTGACAGATGTTTGGAGTCTGCAGGATTATGAACTGCCTGAGCAGTTGTCTGTGTGATCAGCCAATCTCCAGTTTGGACACATACTGTAATGTAGAAAGCATCAGTCTACTTACTGAGTTATGAAACTGTATTTAGGAGTAGCTATAAATTATTCCCTGGAGCGGCACTGGTGTTATAAAATTGAATCTCTATGTCATTGTCAACGAAGAGACTCATTTCACGCTTATGTTGTCTCTATGAACACATGAGTCAGCGAGAGGGTCAAGGAACGCACACATATCTTGGAGAGAGTGATCTAAAGGGAAGATAGTGTCAAAAGAAAATATGTCTAATTTTCCCTCAGGGATAGTGTTATCAATATCTACACGATACATTGTCAAGCTTGGGGGCTGAGAGTAATCAAACTTCGAAACCTTGTGCTGTCACGTTGTATGAATAAAACATTGTCAGTTCCATTGTGTTTGCTACGGAGGACCATGACTACACACCACTGCCAAAGTACACTATATTGCCAAAAGTATTTGGCCACTTGCCTTGACTCAAATATGAAGTTGAAGTGCCATCCCATTCCTAACCCATAGGGTTCAATATGATGTGGGTCCACCTTTTGCAGCTATTACAGCTTCAACTCTTCTGTGAAGGCTATCCACAAGGTTGCGGGGTGTGTTTTAATAGGAATTTTCGACCATTATTCCAAAAGCGCATTGGTGAGGTCACACACTGATGTTGGTCGAGAAGGCCTGGCTCTCAGTCTCCGTTTTAATTCATCCCAAAGGTGTTCTATGGGGTTCAGGTCAGGACTCTGTGCAGGCTAGTCAAGTTCATCCATACCAGACTCTGTCATCCATGTCTTTAGGGACCTTGCTTTGTGCACTGATGCACAGTCATGTTGGAAGAGGAAGGGGCCAGCTCCAAACTGTTCCCACAAGTATGGGAGCATGGAATTGTCCAAAATGTTTTAGTATCCTTGAGTATTTAAAATTCCTTTCACTGGAACTAAGGGGCCAAGCCCAATTCCTGAAAAATAACCCCACACCATAGTTCCTCCTCCACAACATGTCACACTCGGCATAATGCAGTCCATTATGTACCGTTCTCCTGGCAACCTCCAAACCTAGACTTGTCCATCAGATTGCCAGATGGAAAAGCGTGATTCATCACTCCAGAGAGCACTTCTCCACTGGCGACGTGCTTTACACCACTGCATCCGACCTTTTGCATTGGACTTGGTGATGTATGGTTTAGATCAGACCTGGGCATTCTGCGGCCCGCGGGCCGCATCCGGCCCTTTGTGCGTCCCTGTCCGGC
Source organism: Entelurus aequoreus (assembly GCF_033978785.1). Taxonomy (NCBI): domain Eukaryota; kingdom Metazoa; phylum Chordata; class Actinopteri; order Syngnathiformes; family Syngnathidae; genus Entelurus; species Entelurus aequoreus. The sequence continues at coordinate 24,553,782 of NC_084754.1, forward strand.
CCGCGTGAGGCCAATTATAAATTACAAAATACATTTTAAAAAGTATCTATGTCGAGTGTGCAATACAACGGTGCTGCTTTTGTTTTGAAAATCGTTATTTGTATTACTTCCGTGTGGACGTATGCGTGGGCGTGATTGTGAGTGAATGTGAACAGCTGCAATCATTAATTACAAAATAAAGTTGAAAAAACATCTATGTCGTGCGCGCAATACAACTGTGCTGCTTTTATTTTGAAAATTATTATTTATGGGCGTGTGTCAGTGTGTAACCTACGAGTGAAGGTGCACATGCAGCGACAAGTGATGCACGGTTTACACCCGAGACGCTAAAAAGAGAAAAGTTGATGAAGAATGGCGTGTTTTCAACAAGACATGAACTGCCAAGCAACGTTCCCTCTAAGGTGCGTGCCTGCGCAATTGCGCACTGCTCAAGCGTCTGCTGCGCGCAGCAAATATATGCCGCGCACCAAATCAAATCCCATCTGAATTCTAAACAAAATAAACATATTTATTCTATGTAATTTTGCAATGCAACTTTGAGTGACAGTGACAACAAGCGGCCCTAACGGTGTTCGTCAACACCGTTCAATTGAACACCGTTCAATTATTGTAACGTCTATCGAGATGCTTCGAGGCCAGGAATTATATCGATCACTTTATTGAGCAAAACTGTTTATATTCGGCCATAACCACACCAAAAACATAAGTAAAACACTTCTATCTCGAAAAACTAGTCATTTTCTGCCGTACAAACCAGGCCAAAACCAACTTGTCATCTGTCACCAACACGCATACCACTAAACCACTGGTGCGTTTATGGCCACACAAAAAGTCGGACAACTCAAACAGCTTATTTTACTGTCATTTATTATTAATGTTAATTTATTTATATTAGTCATGGAATGCTGTTACATACACTATGTTGAAGTATTACTATTATTATTAATTATTATTATTATTTATCTTACGGTATATATCAAAAATAATATTGAGCAAAATTTAATTGAAATATTGTCGATGTGGCCCTCCAGCAGTGCTCGGGTTGCTCATGCGGCCCCCGGTAAAAATTAATTGCCCACCCCTGGTTTAGATGCAGCTGCTCGGCCATGGAAACCCATTCCATGAAGCTCTCTGCGTACTGTACGTGGGCTAATTGGAAGGTCGCATGAAGTAGCAACTGACTGTGCAGAAAGTCTTTGCACTATGCGCTACAGCATCCGCTGACCCTCTTTGTCAGTTTACGTGGCCTACCACTTGGTGGCTGAGTTGCTGTTGTTCCCAAACTCTTCCATTTTCTTATAACAAAGAATATTTAGGAGCGAGGAAATTTCACGACTGGATTTGTTGCAAAGGTGGCATCCTATGACAGTTCCACGCTGGAAATCACTAAGCTCCTGAGAGCGGCCCATTCTCTCACAAATGTTTGTAGAAACAGTCTCCATGCCTAAGTGCTTGATTTTATACACCTGTGGCCGGGCCAAGTGATTAGGAAAACCTGATTCTGATCATTTGGATGGGTGGCCAAATACTTTTGGCTATATAGTGTAGTTGGAAATATAGAAATGTTATTACTTCTTACATTTTATTGAGATGGTATGTCATACATGAGACAATAACACCAAAATTGATTTGGCTTAAAGGGGTTTTCCGTAACTAATACTCTGTATTATTTATCGTCAATTTGTATGCCTATATGACAACATGGCCAATTGAGGTCAAAGATCAAATTGTTATTTATTTTAAGGGCCCAACTGTCATGTTAGTAAACACATTGTCAATCTTTCAAGGATTGCCGTTAATTGTATGGATATTTTGGCCAAAATACCAGAGGAGGCTGGGGTCAAAGGTCATGTAAGTGTATTTTACCATCGTATATCATCATTATATAATTTTTCCCGCTGATAATCAATTATTGCTTTTTGAGGACCCACACACTTTTTTCTACACCAGTTCTATCTATATTTACTTCTTCCTTCTCCCTTCCATTTATTATAACGAGGTATGAAATAATTTGTCATTCATATGTGACACATTGCTTTTAGAAGTTAATTTTCTCTTTAAGAGTGTTACGTCATGGCTATTTCAAGAACCAGAGCAACATCACTTCCACATCAACGTCCAAGACACCCAATAATAAAACATGATTTATAGAAACTATTATGTTCCAGCCCCACATAATAGTGTTCAGCAAAACCTTTGCGAATATAACTTGCGTTGTGCACTTACTGTAAGTCTGTGTTAAGATGGGCCAGCCTCGCAATATTGTGTTAAAGTGAGCATATCGCCAAAGTGTTCGGGACCTCAGTTTATTCAGATGACCTCACATGACATTGTTTTAGTGCTCAAAGAAGTGCAGTGTTTCTTCATGATGAAGAGTAGGTGATGTTGAAAGACTATAGGTTGCACACCTTGTTTGTACTGATCACTCACTGGATCAATGACAGCGTTGATAAAAACCGCTGAACATTCGCAACATAGACAGACATTTACACCTCCCGCTGCCTCAGCAGAGCTATCAACATTATCAAAGACAGCTCCCACCCTGGCTCTGACCTGTTTGACCTCCTGTCCTCAAGAAGGCGCTACAGGGTCATCAGGTCTAAGACAAACAGACTCAAGAACAATTTTTTTCCTAAAGCCATAACCACGGTGAACTCTCATAGGCACTGATTTTATAGTTTAGCACCTCTCTGTGTGCAATTTTTACTTTCCACCCAGTCTGAATGCTTCTGTATATATGTATATAGTATAATATTTAAACAACACATTTAGAATATTTGTTCTCAGGACTGGACTGTGCACCTTACCTCCTTTTGCACTATTTTTATTTTCTTTCCTTCCTATGTTTTGCATATTTATAGACTGTTGCACTGATACTGGAGTTGCTTTTAATCTCATTGTACCTGTGTATAGTGACAATAAAAGGCATTATATTCTATTCTATGTCAGCCAACATTAACACGCTAACAGAAAGAAAGAAAACCGATCTAATGTTGTTTGACTTAAGCTGATAAAATGGTAAAAACAGAATTGAAATCATTCAATGGGAAGGTGAAGAAGAAAATGCAACAAAGATCTAAAAAATTTAAAGGCGATTCGGTTTCAGTTGTATAATAAATAGAAAATGGATTGATGGATGGAAAATTGCAGATATATAAGTGGATATATTGCAATAATATTGTTTGATGATTTTAGCTTTTAGCACCATCTTGAAACAATACAGTGTTAGAAAACAAAAACAAAAAATAATATAGAAATGTGAGCTGAAAAGTATGTTCATTTTTATTCACTGCTCACATGTTATGGAAGCCAAAGTTGCTTTGCTAGGATCCTATCGCTTGTCTCCCTCTTGGCACTCCACTGTGGGGTTCAGGTCTGGTGAGTTTGATGGCCATTCAAGCAGAATAATAACATGGTCATCCAACCAGCATTTGGTGCTCTTGGCAGTATGGGCAGGAGCCAAGTTCTGCTGGAACATTAATTCCACATCTCCAGAAAGCTGAGGGCAGCGTTAAATGCTCTAAAACTTTCTGGTAATCAGCTGTGTTTACTTTAGGGTTCAGAAAACACAGTAGACCAACACCAGCAGATAACATGACTGTGGACATTTTACACTGGACGTCAAGGATCTTGGATTGTGTGCATTACCACTCTTCCTCCAGACTCTGGGTTCAAAAATGAAGTGTAAACCTCCTGAAAAGAGGACTTTGGACCACTGAGCAATGTGCACTTATTTTTTTCCTTAGCCCTGGAAATATGTTTCAAAATTTTAGATTTGCCATTTGTAGCCAAATTCCTTGATACATCTGTGTGTGATGGTTCTTGATGCACCTACTCCAGGGTCAGTTCACTTTTGGTGAAGTTCCCCAAATACTTGAAGGGTTTGGCTTGACACGGCTGTGGTTATCCCCGTTGTATTACTTTTGCAACTTTTGTGACCACATTTTCCCTTCCACTCAACTTGTTGTTAATATGCATAAGCAGCGCTCTGTAAACAGCCAGCTTGCTTAGCCATAATGTGGCTTACCTTCGTTGTGAAGGGTATAAATAACTGTCTTCTAGACAACTGTCAAGTCAGCAGTCATCCCCGTGATTGTATTGGCTTGTAAAACGGACTACAGGCTCGAGGAAGCCTTTTAAGGTAATTAGCTGATTAGAATGGTTTACAACAGGGGTGTCCAAACTACAGCATGCAAGCCAAATGTGGCCCGCCGGCATCCTTAATTTGTCCCATGAGACGGCATGAGTTCAATAAACAACTTGGCCAGGAGCGGTGTAACCATATCATATGCAAATATCCAGTGTTCTGATTGCTGTCATTGTATCACCTTTTTCGCCAACAAAAGTATATATGCCATTAATTTTCTGCTTTACAGTTATGAAGTACAGGATTTACATATATGACCTAATCCAAACAACCTTCTATAGTCACGGTGCAGAAAAATAATCAACCAGTACAAAAATTCAACAAACATGGTCACACATAACACAACCTGCTCATTGAACTTTGTGGATATTATACAAAATGTCCAATCAACATGAATAAATCAAAATGACACCCATCCTTTAAAAGTTTTGATGGGAAAATGTAAAACACTCTCTCCACACTGATCCATGTTCGACGCTTTTTAGCTGCTTGATATTTCTGATTAATTAACAAACCTTAAGGAGGTTGTAACGGAAGCAAACTTTCACATACTCTTAATAACCAATATACTAATTAATAATTATATATTCATTATATTATTATAACAATATGTACTCACATATGTATAGGCTTTCTATATATACCCACATACATACATATATATACACTACCGTTCAAAAGTTTGGGGTCACATTGAAATGTCCTTATTTTTTAAGGAAAAGCACTGTACTTTTCAATGAAGATAACTTTAAACTTGTCTTAACTTGAAAGAAATACACTCTATACATTGCTAATGTGGTAAATGACTCAAAGTGAGTCAAACTCAATCTGCTCAAAGGAAGGTCAGTTTTGTAGCTTCTGTAACGAGCTAAACTGTTTTCAGATGTGTGAACATGATTGCACAAGAGTTTTCTAATCATCAATTAGCCTTCTGAGCCAATGAGCAAACACATTGTACCATTAGAACACTGGAGTGATAGTTTCTGGAAATGGGCCTCTATACATCTATGTAGATATTGCACCAAAAACCAGACATTTGCAGCTAGAAAAGTCATTTACTACATTAGCAATCTATAGAGTGTATTTCTTTAAAGTTAAGACTAGTTTAAAGTTATCTTCATTGAAAAGTACAGTGCTTTTCCTTCAAAAATAAAGACATTTCAATGTGACCCCAAACTTTTGAACGGTAGTGTATATATATATATATATGTATATGTATATATATATATATATATATATATATATATATATATATATATATATATATATATATATATATATATATATATATATATATATACATATACATATATATATACACACTACCGTTCAAAAGTATATATATATATATATATATATATATATATATATATATATATATATATATACACATATATATGTATACACATATATATATATATATATATATATACATATATATATATATACATACATACATATATATACATATACATGTATATACATATACATATATATATATACATGTATATACATATACACATACATATATATATATACATACATATACATATATATATACATATACATATATATATACATATACATATACATATATATATACATACATATACATATACATATATATATATATATACATATACATATATATACATATATATACATATACATATATATATACATATACATATATATACATACATACATATATATACATACATATACATATATATATATATATATATATATATATATATATATATATATATATATATATATATATATATATATATATACATATATATATATATACATACATATATATATATGTCTTAATTAGATTATCCCCCAAAAAAATAGTGCTCGATACTGTGGTAGAGCGTAATATGTATGTGTGGGAAAAAATCACAAGACTATTTCATCCCTACAGGCCTGTTTCATGAGGGTTTCCTCAATCGTCAGGAGATTTTAATGGAAGCATTCACATACCATGGTTTATATAGGGCACAGAGCGGGTGGGTACAGGCAGGCGTAGGGGCGTGGTGATTGGCTCATGTGTTACCTAGGAGGTGTTTCCTTCTGTGACGGCATGCTGATACAATTTCGCTGCGCTTGTTGAGGGATGACAAGTCTGGACTGTATATAATAAACAGTTTCTCTTTTAAGCATGGGTTGCATCTTTTATTACCACTGTTGTAAGGTGTGCTGGATGCAAGAATTTGCCATGTTATCGAATATTCAACATTATTGTCTTTGAGATTCCAAATGTGTTTACTGAGTTCTGTAGTGTTCCGTAAGGTTTTGCTTCTGAAAGAGGCTTTGTGATTGTTCCATCTGGTTTTGAATGCTCCCTCAGTTAATCCTACATATGTGTCGGATGTGTTAATGTCCTTGCGTGTTACCTTTGCTTGGTAAACGACTGATGGTTGTAAGCACCCCCCGTTGAGAGGGCAATCAGGTTTCTTGCGGCAGTTACAGCCTTTGTCGGTTTTGGAGTCGTTCTGCCTGGTGGTGGACGGCTCCTTTTCAATTGCTTTATTGTGGTTTGAAATGATTTGTCGTATGTTGTTCATGCAGCTGTAGCTCAATTTAATGTTGTTCTTGTTGAATACTTTTCTTAGGGTGTTGCCTTTGGGGAAGTGTTTGTCGATCAGGGTGAGGAATTTGTGGCCAATATTAGTTGAGACGTTTTTGCTGTATGGGGGGTTGTACCAGATAATGTTGTTTCGTTTTCTGCTCCTTTTTTGTTGGTTTCCTGGCGTGGGTTCGTAGGTGAGGGTGAATTTGTATCCGCTTTCATCAAGTGCTTTTTGGTACGGGGGGGTGGCTTTGTCGAATTCGACAAATAGCCACCCCCCCGAACACTACAGAACTCAGTAAACACATTTGGAATCTCAAAAACAATAATGTTGAATATTCGATAACATGGCAAATTCTTGCATCCAGCACACCTTACAACAGTGGTAATAAAAGATGCAACCTATGCTTAAAAGAGAAACTGTTTATTATATACAGTCCAGACTTGTCATCCCTCAACAAGCGCAGCGAAATTGTATCAGCATGCCGTCGCAGAAGGAAACACCTCCTAGGTAACACATGAGCCAATCACAACGCCCCTACGCCTGCCTGTACCCACCCGCTCTGTGCCCTATATAAACCATGGTATGTGAATGCTTCCATTAAAATCTCCTGACGATTGAGGAAACCCTCAAGAAACAGGCCTGTAGAGATGAAATAGTCTTGTGATTTTTTACCACACATACATATATATATATATATATATATATATATATATATATATATATATATATATATATATATATATATATATATATATTAAACTTGATCGCGGAGGGTGTGTCAGTCGATTGCCAGCCAGGCAATAAAAAAAAATAGACCTAAACATGTAGATATCATTTATATTCACTATGACGTCACTTTCATCACTTGATTGACATTCACGGCACCCAAACAACTTATGGGATGACGCTGGTTTAGTACTAAGAAAAAAAACGACCGGCAGGAAGGCGAGAAACACTTTTTATTCCAACAGACTCTTGCCACGAACCTGCTGTCAAAAGCCTAAAGACCGACCGCATAGTTCCTGTCTTCTCAATAAAAGCGCTGCTCTATCCTGCCTGTATTAACGAAATAAGAATATCAGAAAGCCAGCGCACACAAGCTAGTAAGCTACGGAGTTTGGCGTCAATGTTTTTCTTGTAAAAAACGAGTATGGAAGCTGGACAAATAGGATGCCAAAAACAGAAAGGAGGACATTTTTTCTCCTCCCCATTGTAAATTTGAAAATGTGGAAGTTATCAGCACTGCTGTTAATCCTGTCTGATCCCAATCAATGCAAGTCATCAGAATAAGGCCATACACCAATTTATATTCTTGTCTTCATGAAAGAAAGGAAATTCTATGTGTTAAACATGCTTGAATTTTAATCAAACAACTTGAACAAAAAAGATTACTGTATAGCTGGCTGAGCCTCTATTGTTTACACGTTGTCAAAACAGCAGTGCAGTAAATGTATTAACATGATATGGAATATAAAAATATTTTATTGTGATGATGTAATGCACAAATTAAGCTGAATCCTTGAATCCACATGTTCTGTTTGAGCCTATGTAAGCTTTCTCAACATTATAGCCATTCCTAGTCAAAGCAATCAAAACTGTATTAATATACAGTAGCTCTTTTCATACAGAGCATATTAGCTAATGCTTACGACACTCCCTTGATTACATTAAGATAGCACATACAAATATGCATGAAATCACTCCTACAGACAACACGAATGGGACGGTTTAGTAATTATAAACAGTTTTAGTTGTATTGCCAAACTTACAAACGATGCTTGGAATAATGAATGAAGAATCCATACAAGTAGAAATGCTATGGACGGCCAGAAGACAAAACAGCACTTTTACTTCCGGTTGAAAGCAATAAAATGGAAGGACTCTGCAGCACCTGCATTAAGCAAACTCGTCCAAAAGATGGCATCACAGCACAAACAATAACACCTTTTTAGTGTATTTGCTTTTTTTTCTGACAACTATTTGCATTATAACGTCAGCAACAAAAATCCATAAAAAGGCTGCACCGTTTTATAAATTGCAAGGTTTAATGTGTAGGAAAAAAAAAAGTTGCGTTTGTCTGGAATTTATGGTATGTATCACCAGCGTAACTGTGGAAACTGATGCTGTGTCTTGTGATGATGTCACTAAGAGGCGCTATGTAAAGATTAAAAAGAATGTGACCTAAAGCTAGCTTTGGGGAAGCCCACACATTATTACCTTGATTATTGCCTTGACTTATCCTCCTGAGAACCAGTATCCTGTGCAGTGGAAATTTGTGTTTTGCATAACAGAGATGTTTTTTTTCTTAAAATGTCTAACTCTGACAAAAGTAATAAAACCAAAAACAAAAGTCGTCAACTGCAGAAAACACTGGTTCTCGGGAGTGTCAGTAGTCTGTATTTGTTAACAGAAAAGGGACAAACAGAACTGTCCTTTAACATCTTTTAAACAAAGCACTCAACATTTTGAGGATTATTTTCCTTTCTGCCTTCCATTGCTCACCTTATACGTCAAGTCACCAACCAGCAGAGTTTTACACAATTAATCACAAACAGTCAAGTAAACAAGCGGACAACATGGACCGACTGCGGTAAATGTAAGGGACAGGTTGGAAAGACCAAGGGCTCCCCCTGGCCAGAAACTTTAGAAACTTTCTAAAAGGCAACAACATCAGAAAAAGCCACCATGCACTAAAAGTCAACAAAATATTGATATATCTTTAGTGATGTATCTTGGTTATGTTTTTTATCAGTCATAATAATTGGATGATGATGTAATGTCCTCGGACATAGCTTAGAGCATAAATTCATGTGTGCATCTGAGTTAAGTGGATGATAAACTGCTGGGCGTCAGTTGAGCATCTACATGCTAATGATTGTTGGTGTGAAGGTAATCACACGAGCACATGATGGATGACTTCGCCCATGAAATATCAGGAGCTGTGTGTGTGCACACGTGTGTGTGCGTTGGTGTGTGTGTAGCACCTGAGGCAGTGTTGATGGTCCTGACAGCTCCCCTGGCACTGATTTTGTTGTTTGGCGGATAATCAGGGACAACGTTGTCATGACACTTCTCTGACACTCGAGGACTTGTCTTGGCAGGAGTATGACTGAAATGGAATGGAAATAACTGATTTCACAAGCTTCACCCATCGGTCTGAAAAGTCTTCACCATCACTACCCTTAAACAATATTAATCACACACGTTGATTACATGCGCACTGTGCCGCCAGCTTACCCGGACTGGCTGTGCTGCTCGTCAATGGCGTCCACAGCACTTTCCACAGAGTTCAAAAGAGACTGGATCTGATTGGCTGACTCCTTCAGTAGGAAACGGGTCACAAACTGCTCCACGTTTGTTCCTCTCTCATAAACCTGGTGACAAAGAAGCATGGATATGGTTGTGTTATATTTACTATTTGTGACTGATTTAATATGACAGTGGTTTAGTGACAACATGATTGCAATGTTCTAGGGGTGTCTTAACCTGACTCTCGCCAGGTCCTTGTCGTTCGCTGAGCTCCACACAAGAATCTGGGAGTTCTCAATAGATGTATTTCAGAAGGCGGGGCCTTGTAAAAAAAATCATTGTATGTGATTGGATAAACCACTCGCGAACAAGACTACGAGGTACTTGAACTTGTTCACGAGTGAGGGAAGAGTGGATCGTGAGGTCGACAGGCGGCGTCTTCAGTAATGCGGACGGTGTATCGATCCGTTGTGGTGAAGAAGAAGCTGAGCCGGAAGGCAAAGCTCTCAATTTACCGGTCGATCTACGTTCTCATCCTCACCTATGGTCATGAACTTTGGGTTATGACCGAAAGGACAAGATCACGGGTACAAGCGGCCGTAATGAGTTTCCTCCGCCGGGTGGCATGGCTCTCCCTTAGAGATAGGGTGAGAAGCTCTGCCATCCGGGAGGAGCTCAAAGTAAAGCCGTCGCTCAGAGAGGAGCCAGATGAGGTGGTTCGGGCATCTCCTGAACCACCTGAACGCCTCCCTAGGGAGGTGTTTAGGGCACGTCCGACCGGTAGGAGGCCACGGGGAAGACCCAGGACACGTTGGGAAGACTATGTCTCCCGGCTGGCCTGGGAACGCCTCGGGATCCCCCGGGAGGAGCTGGATGAAATGGCTGGGGAGAGGGAAGTCATGGCTTCCCTGCTTAGGCTACTGCCCCCGCGACCTGACCTCAGATAAGCGAAAGAAGATGGATGGATGGATGGATGGATGGATAAACCACATGTCCGTTATCCTGAATGACGTGCTACTTCAACAACTCACATCGAAATCAACCCGTGACGCTGATGAGAGCGGCGCTGGGAAATCCAAACCCAGTCGGAAGAAAAGCCAAAACATCCTAGCCACCAATAAACGCCTTCGAAACCGTTCTCTGTTCATCTTTTAAATAATTAATATCCAATCGATGTCGCAAAACAGTTGCAATAGCAAAATCAATGTCAGCACACGACTCCTCGCTCCGTGCCGCCATTGTTGTTTGAATCAAACAGTCCCTTCGGCGCTAAGTCACATCAATGAAATCCCGCCCGGTGATCCTGATTGGTTCATTATTTTTTGCTATCTGGAAGGAGTTTGCAATGCCTTCGAGCCCAGACCCTCGTGTTGAGCTCAGCGAACTACAAGGGTCTGGCGAGAGTCAGGTTAGGGGTGTCTAAGAATAGTCGACGAATTGATTCAGAAGAGCCTGATTTGACTATTTTAATGAAACCGTCGGACTTTGAATCTGCCTCCTCTCGCCGGGGAAGGGAGACAAGTTGTGGATGGATGTTCTGAGATCAGAGATGCGAGGCCTGTTGGAACCATTGCCACTGAAAGAAAACCTGCCATCGGCCCTGGTAGGACTCCCCAAGAGGTGTAGCTTCGACCAGTTCACTCTGGGAGGAGACCTCCAACACTCTACCAGTCTGGCAACACTAGAGATACTGTCAGGAGGTGTTGGTGACGAACCCCAAGAGGCAGAGATGGCAGGTTTGATGCAGAAAAACATGATTTTGATGTAAAAAATGCAGGGAAAAAACACAAACCAGGAGACAGGCAATAGGATTCCAGGAAAACTGGAGACAGCAGACAATCTACAGCATACAATCCTCAAGCACTGACTGGAGGGCGAGGCAGGTATAAATAGTAGCCTGATTGGCAATTGCCACCAAGTGTGCCAGGCTGCCAATCAGGAACAGGTGAGGGAAACGAGCGCTCAGGGAGATGGGCAGGAAATAGAACCAAAATAAGAGCGCTGACAGGAAATAAAACACAAACAGAGGAAAAACCAAAACATAACCAAACTGTCAGTGACAAGCTTGACAGATACGTTTGCAAGGTCACATACGGATACCTTATTTTGACCCTTTGACTTCCTCTGATAGTCAAGTTGAATTGTCTTTTTGGCGTTCTGATAGAACCGAAGCTACTATTAACTTGGGGAACGCGTAATATAACACGTAGTACAGCGTAGTAAAGACTTTTACAGTATAAAGGCAGAAATGTCACATGTTACATTTTTAAACGTCTTTTGACAGTCAAAGCATGATTACAATAATCTACAAAGTGTTTCATTAATACGCCAACGTGATCCATCGGGGGTGTGGGGGGGGGGGGGGGGTCTATCATAGCTGTAATCTGTGATACTTCTACCTGAATAAATGCTTCTGATACTCTGTACATTACATGTTGTACAAGTTAATGGTCTTCATATTGCTGCATGACAATGTTTTAACCTTCTCTATTAATTAATGAAATGTAATATTGAGCCTACTAATCATTCTGTAATTGAGGACTCGACCAGAACATTTTATAAAATAATTTACACAATATTTCAGCCAGCCTCATATTCTACCACTGATGTATTTGCATTTATCTAGGTACAAGTATCACAGAATAAAATTACAAAACATCTCTGATCGTAACTTAAGACATTTTTATTTTGTTAATGTCAGGGATTCCCCTAAATTGCCAAAATACCTCTGGTGGTGGGGGCGTGGTCGATATGACATCATCGTATGATTCGCTATGATGCATATATTCTTTAAAAAGGCAAAAAAAATGGAATATACATTTAAACAAATATGTTATTATTAAGTATAGTATTAACATATACATATTTTTCTTTCATAACATTGTTTTGTTCTGTTTTTAAATTGTTGCTGCTTATTGTACAATGTACTTTGTGAAGAATTTTTTTTTTTTTTTTTTTTAGCGATTTCTCAAATCCTTTTAGTCACTCTTTCTTTTATGAAAAGAACTGGCTACAAATCTAGCATCTATTTTTGGAGTTATTGGCGACTGTACTCGTGTTTAAAGACTCTGTTTAGATACGTCTGACGCGCCATGTCCGTGACGAAAAGTGAGCCGCAGAGAGCCTGACGTCACACTTGCTTCGCGTTGCTGGCAGCCTTTCCCTCATTAAATGCCACCAGTGTCATCTTAAATTGTGAAGATGGCTATATCTCAAATATATTAAATTTACGTCTTTTTCTGGCCAAATTTTCAGTGCATCATTAGTCCATAGTGCGCAAATGATAAACAATATATAGCCATTCATACTGTAACTAACTACCTGCTGGTTTTAATGTGTATGTTAGTGTGTTATGGTGGTCATTTTTCCCAAGATCTGTGAACACACCGTGTCGGCGGAGAATGAACAAGTGTTGTGTGTCTAAAAGTGAAGCATGGAGGTAGACGTGTGTGCACGGAGGAAATACTTGTTGGAATTGGGCCCGTTTTTATCATAAAATTGGCAATAAAAGCTAAAAAGAAAGTCAAACTTTGTTAGTTTTCTTCTGGACGTTACAATACATTATATTACTTCATTTTGTTAGGCGTGGTGGCTAATATGAAGCCGTACATTCAGGAGAAACTCTAAATGTAGTAAAACGGGATGTATAGCGTAGCGATTTTATTTTGAAGCCGGAAACGTGTGTGATTGTTTTGAGAAAGTGTCTTGACATGTTGGATCGACTGTTTGCAATAGTATTTTTTTGACATCCTGCCGACCATCTTTCATGTCTGTTGCGCTTTTATGTCATCCATCCATTTTCTACCGCTTGTCCCTTTTGGGATCGCGGGGGGTGCTGGAGCCTATCTCAGCTGCATTCGGGCGGAAGGCAGGGTACACCCTGGACAAGTCGCCACCTCATCACAGGGCCAACACAGATAGATAGACAACATTCACACTCACATTCACACACTAGGGCCAATTTGGTGTTGCCAATCAACCTATCCCCAGGTGCATGTCTTTGGAGGTGGGAGGAAGCCGGAGTACCCGGAGGGAACCCATGCAGTCACGGAGAGAACACGCAAACTCCACACAGAAAGATCCCGAGCCCGGGATTGAACTCAGGACTACTCGGGACCTTCGTATTGTGAGGCACATGCACTAACCCCTTTCCAACCGTGTTGCCCCTTTTATGTCATCTTACTTACTAAATTAGTCAGTAACAATCTAAATGTTTTGTTATAACTGCACCTTAACTGTAATCTGAACATGGAAGTGAAGCACCACCCAACTCTGAACCGCGCATGCAGCAGGCGTTTTCTGCAAGGATGTCGCCTCTTCTCCCAGTGTAAAATACTCCTTGCTTGTCGGGAGAACAACTTGCCATGGCTTTGAGCCTGATGTTTACATAAGGTAGACTTTCTTTTATCCATTTCTGCTTGCTTGTGGCTTATCAGTTGCAAGTGAACTGAAGCCAAATTCCCCCGCTACAGCATGGCTCGAGAGTCAAAATGGAAGTGTTCGCATTAATCGGCCGTTAAAAAGATTATTGCCGTTATTGAAATTCATAGTTATTGCGTTACCTTTGACAGCCCTAATATACATACATACAGTATTGTGTATGTGTATATATATATATATATATATATACATATATATACTGTGTATGTGTATATATATATATATATATACACATACACAGTATATATATATATACATATATATATATATATACACATACACAGTATATATATACACATACACAGTATATATATAAATATATATATATATATATATATATATATATATATATATATGCATATATATATATATATAGGTATATATATATATATATATATATATATATATATATATATATATGCATATATATATATACATATATATATATATATATATGCATATATATGCATATATATATATATATATATATATATATATATATATATATATATATATATATATACCTATATATATATATATATGCATATATATATATATATATATATATATATATATATATATATATATATATATACCTATATATATATATATATGCATATATATATATATATATATATATATATATATATATATATATATATATATATATATATATATATATATATATATATATATATATATATATATATATATATATATATATATATATATATATATATACATATGCATATATATACATATACATATATATATATATATATATATATATATACATACACACTACCGTTCAAAAGTTTGGGGTCACCCAAACAATTTTGTGGAATAGCCTTCATTTCTAAGAACAAAAATAGACTGTCGAGTTTCAGATGAAAGTTCTCTTTTTCTGGCCATTTTGAGCGTTTAATTGACTCCACAAATGTGATGCTCCAGAAACTCAATCTGCTCAAAGGAAGGTCAGTTTTGTAGCTTCCGTAACGAGCTAAACTGTTTTCAGATGTGTGAACATGATTGCACAAGGGTTTTCTAATCATCAATTAGCCTTCTGAGCCAATGAGCAAACACATTGTAGCATTAGAACACTGGAGTGATAGTTGCTGGAAATGGGCCTCTATACACCAATGTAGATATTGCTCCAAAAACCAGACATTTGCAGCTAGAATAGTCATTTACCACATTGGCAATGTATAGAGTGTATTTTTTTAAAGTTAAGACTAGTTTAAAGTTATCTTCATTGAAAAGTACAGTGCTTTTCTTTCAAAAATAAGGACATTTCAATGTGACCCCAAACTTTTGAACGGTAGTGTATATATATATATATATATATATATATATATATATATATATATATATATATATATATATATATATATATATATATATCATAATAATTTAATGAATTTAAATGAACATACCTTGAGTCGAGGGATTTCCTCAGCATTTTTAGGTAAGATTATGAAAATATTTATTAATAACTGATCATAATTGATTGCTATTTTTTTAAATTGCTTGACAGCAATAGTTTAGATGAGATTGAATAGGAATAAGGCAATGTAAGTGTGTTGCACTTGTACGGTATATAAGAATAATGCAAATTAAATAATTTGTACATTACTGTTTAATATTTTTGGTTATCAAGACATGAAATAAGAAACACTGAAATGTAGTTCACTCATGTTAAATCTGTTACAACCACACATGGGAATGTCACTATCAGCTGCAGGCCATAATTGACTACATTTGCACTCCAGAGAGCAGAGTCAAGCAGTCATGTCAGCTTTACTGTCAGAAGTCACAGTGCAGTGATTCAGTAAGACAATTAAGGTGCCTGTGCAGTCAGCCATTCTCCACTGCTCTCTAATCAAAGACAAATGTTCCCAAGAGAGGCACAAACGCACAGGCCACGTTGACTTCTATTATCTCAGCTGATGGCTTTTGCAAAAAGGGGGTACAAAAAAAAGGTGTGCATCCAAACACACAAACATACAAACATAAGGTGATGTCTGCAAAAGTCACTTATAATTGTGCAGCTTTTACCAGCATTATTCAACAAGATGCAATGAGACAGCCAAAGGAAATTAAATCATAAGATTTAAGTGGAGTTCACTGCTGACATATGACTACCACACAATAATTACACTCCCCAAAAGCAACACCCGTCAGAACCAACATATCTTTAGGATGATTGCATATCAGCTTGTTTAATTGAGGTAATTATAATTAAATTCCAAATCTATTGTGAGGAATTCATCATAAAATGAAACGTATAACTTATTCTTGGAGCAGACTCCCATAATTGTGCTTTTCTCTGATTATATAAGTCAAGAGCTCGGCTTGAAAAAAGTAAATAAACAAGTAATTCATTTGGGAATAGCAGTAAAGATGAATATATTTCATAAATGTTTTTATAAATCACAAAAGGCTTGATAGAAGTCTGCTTTTTTCAGCAGATGAGACAGACAAACTAAAACATTTCATATTGCCTGGTGTTTGGTTAGGTCAAAGTAATGCCCGTGGGTCCTATTTCTAGAACAGACATATCAGACAGATCCCCCAGATAATGCTCTTTTGAATGAGGACCTTTCGGTTCCAATTAATTTCATCCAGGAAGCATTTGGCCATGTATTTATATAACCTTAGAAAATGTACCTCCATCAATCACACATCATGAGACAGGAAATGGGGCATGGTTGGTTTTGTTGATGTGTATTAGCATTAACGTTCAGTTTATTGGGGAATATCCATGTGAATGGTTGTTTGTCTATAAGTGTTGGTGACCAGTTTAAGTTTTGTCACATGTTCTGCAGATGAGCATGACCAAAAGATGTAGGTCGGTCATAGCTCACTGAACTAAGCAATCAGGGCTTGTAACGGCAACAAACATACAAAACCCAAAACCAGTGAAGTTGGCACGTTGTGTAAATAGTAAATAAAAGCAGAATACAATGATTTGCAAATCCTTTTCAACCTATATTCAAATGAATTGACTGCAAAGACAAGATACTCAACGTTCGAACAGGTAAACTTTGTTATTTTTTGCCGATATTAGCTCATTTGGAATTTGATGCCTGCAACATGTTTGATAAAAGCTGGCAAAAAAGACTGAGAAAGTTGAGGAATGCTCCATCAAACACTTATTTGGGAACATCCCACAGGTGAACAGGCTAATTGGGAACAGGTGGGTGCCATGATTGGGTATAAAAGCAGCTTCCATGAAATGCTCAGTCATTCACAAACAAGGATGGGGCGAGGGTCACCACTTTGTGAGCAAATTGTTTAAGAACAGGTTTTGGAGCAACATATGTTGCCATCCAAGCAACGTCTTTTTCATGGACGCCCCTGCTTATTTTAGCAAGAGAATGCCAAGCCACGTGTTACAACAGCGTGGCTTCGTAGTAAATAGAGTGCGGGTATTCGACTGGCCTGCCTGTAGTCCACACCTGTCTCGCATTGAAAATGTGTGATGAGTTATCATCAATCAATCAATCAATCAATCAATCAATGTTTACTTATATAGCCCTAAATCACGAGTGTCTCAAAGGGCTGCACAAGCCACAACGACATCCTCGGCTCAGATCCCACATCAGGGCAAGAAAAAACAACTTAAGCTGTACATCAAGCAAGAATGGGAAAGAATTCCACCTGAAAAGCTTAAAAAATGTGTCTCCTCAGTTCCACGTTTACTGAGTGTTATTAAAAGGAAAGGCCATGTAACACAGTGGTAGAAATGCCCCTGTGCCAACTCTTTTGCAATGTGTTGCTGCCATTAAATTTTATGTAAATGATTATTTGCAAAAAAAAATGAAGTTTCTCAGTTTGAACATGAAATATCTTGTCTTTGCAGTCTATTCAATTGAATATAAGTTGAAAAGGATTTGCAAATCATTGTATTTTATTTTTTATTTTTACGATTTACACAACGTGCCATTTTCACTGGTTTTGGGTTTTGTAAATTCTACAAATACAAGCTAACTCAGCATCAAATATATTTACATGCTGTTCATTTTAAGTCAAGTTAAGTCAATGTTATTTCTATAGAACAAAATACACACCAATAAGTTACCTGTAGGCACACAAAGAGCAGGTCTAAAACCATGCTCCTCGTGCATTAAACAAAAATGAACCCCACATGAGCAAGTGCTTTGGCATAAGAGGCAAGGAAAAACTCCCTTCTTATGGAATAACCACTCAGTGATGATCTGCAAGCTGCCTCGACCAGCAGGGTGCAGAGAGAAAGAGAGAGTATAATTGTACTATAGGTTTATTTTCAATTGTATGTCAAATTATTACATACTAACTCAGGGGTGTCAAAGTCATTTTAGCTCATGGGCCGCCTGGGGGAAAATCTATTACCAAGTGGGCCGGAATGGTAAAATCATGGCATGATAACTTAAAAATAAAGACAACTCCAGGTTGTTTTCTTTGTTTTACTCTGGCCAAAAATAGAACAAGAACTTTATGAAAACGTACAAATCACAAATAATCCTCTGGACAAAATACTTAGTTTGTTGAAAATTATGCGGAAATTGTTGTAGTTTCAAAAACACAATGAGCTTAGACTTGATCTCAGTGTAGCTACAAAGCCAGGATTAAAGTTGATATCAGTCTTTTGGGATTGAACAAACAACAACATGTGAACATGTATCAATCCAGAGCTAACTCAACAAACCGTGAGAAACAGAGGAAAAAACTATTCAAAAGGGTTAAGTTCACTTTTCCCGTGTTTGACAAGAGACATTTTGGGGCAACGAGGGTGCCAAATGACGATGTGTTCGAAGCAGAAGACATAAAACGGCAGGTTTTAAGTTTCATGTGGGTCGAGGAAGAGGAGCCACAGTCCCCCTTTACTGTGTACCTCTTGCTTGCCTAACATAATTGCTATTGCAACATCCAGTGGACACATTTAGAACAGCAGTTTCTTTAATAAAAAAAAACAAAAAACAGCTCATTTTCATTTGCCAATACTTAGCAAACTCATCACGCGGGCCGGATAAAAATTGTTCGCGGGCGCCGTAGGTTTGACACCCCTGTACTAACTAATCAACACTGTTCCTTCAACTGTGAGGCAAGATTAATTTTAGTCTAAATTAGAAATAGTACTCAAATTACAGCTAAGTCACTCACTGTACACAAAAACACATGAAGGACATATAAAACACAGTAATAAAAGGATTAAATACAAGAAATAAAAGAACAGTAATGAAAAGAGAAACTGTCAATAATGACACCTAGGGCTGCAACTAAGCTAGTTACTAAGCTGTTACAAAAAATTAAATGATAATTAAAATGTTTCCATTAAAAAGACAGGAAAGGCAAAATGCTAAAAAAAACAAAACAATTAACCCTGTGTATGTATTTAAAAAACAGTTAAAAGAGCAGCAATGAAAACAAACAACAAATCACAAAATCTAACTTCCTCTCAAAGAAAAGCATGTTGTCATGTTTAAAAAGCTGCACACTGGTATCTTGACTATCGATCAACTCTGGGCAGTTTTAGCACTCTCATAGACTCAAGTGTAGAATATTTGATTAATTCCGCCCGAATGCAGCTGAGATAGGCTCCAGCGACCCCCCGCCACCCCGAAAGGGACACGCGGTAGAAAATGGATGGATGGTTGTTTAATAGATTGTATGTTTAACCTTATGATACCTCCGCATTGGCGCCTGTCTGTCTCCCTGTGTGTGTGTGTGTGTGTGTGTGTGTGTGTGTGTGTGTGTGTGTGTGTGTGTGTGTGTGTCTGTCTGTCTGTATGTGTGTGCGTGTCTGTCTCTAGGTGTGTGCGTGTGTCTGTCTCTATGTGTGTGTGTGTCTGTCTCTATGTGTGTGTGTGTCTATCTCTATGTGTGTGTGTGTCTGGTCTATGTGTGTGTGTGTGTGTCTGTCCCTATGTGTGTGTGTGTGTGTCTGTCTATATGTGTGTGTGTGTCTGTCTCTATGTGTGTGTGTGTCTGTCTCTAGGTGTGTGTGTGTGTGTCTGTCTCTGTGTGTGCGTGTGTCTGTCTCTAGGTGTGTGTGTGTGTGTGTCTGTCTCTATGTGTGTGTGTGTGTGTGTGTGTGTGTGTGTGTGTGTGTGTGTCTGTCTGTATGTGTGTGCGTGTCTGTCTCTAGGTGTGTGCGTGTGTCTGTCTCTATGTGTGTGTGTGTCTGTCTCTATGTGTGTGTGTGTCTGGTCTATGTGTGTGTGTGTCTGTCTCTATGTGTGTGTGTGTGTCTGTCTATATGTGTGTGTGTGTCTGTCTATATGTGTGTGTGTGTCTGTCTATATGTGTGTGTGTGTCTGTCTCTAGGTGTTTGTGTGTGTCTGTCTCTATATGTGTGTGTGTGTGTCTATCTCTATGTGTGGGCGTGTGTCTGTCTCTAGGTGTGTGTGTGTGTCTGTCTCTATGTGTGTGTGTGTGTGTGCGCGCGCGCGCTCGCGTTTTTTAAAGTGCTTTTTTTCAGCATTGCATATTTACACTGCTTAAAAACGTACTAAAACCAATGTAGACACAGTTTAGCTGGCTAACTTTGGCTAAAATTATAATAAAAGTTATTTTTCACACAACTTTGTCTCACTCTTGTTAGCTAGCTAGCAAGGTAGAAGCTAACACTCTTACCGAGGTTGAGACCGCATCCATCCATCCGTTTTCTACTGCTTGTCCCGTTCGGGTATCCTCCCTCCAAATGTCCAATATCATGTCTCCTTTTTAAATGCTGGCGCATCACAGATGTAAGGCCATAAAAAACAAGGTCCGCTTTGCAAAATGAGGAAGGTATTCATGTTTTTAACAAGAATAAGAGGAAATATCTTCACATTTTACAAGCTAAGACTACACGGAAATCAGGAGTGATGAGGTCACAACTGTTGTTGACAAATATAATTGCCGGCGACAAATTTTCTTTTCGACATTTGTCGACAATGTTGACTACTCGTTGCAGCTCTAATGACACCACTACGCTGCTCAGTTATCACTGTCAAGTCCATTTTAGTAAATGTTCTAGTATTAAAGGGGCTGTTTGCAATTTGCTCAGAGTAACATTTTTCAAAGCACAAATATAACTAAAACACCAATGGCTAGCTTACTTTAGCATTAGTGGTTTAACAAAAACACATTTGTTTTTTCAGTTGACTATAATTTTCACAATTACTAAGTTTATGTAATAAAATATATTTACCGTGCCGATTGTTGTTTAAAGGGCGCCATATTTAGTGATGTGGCCAGAAATGGTACTGCAATCACGGTCAAAATTCTGTAGTTCTCTCCCACACTCCATGACTGAGGTTGCCAGATACGCTGCCGAATCCAAATCCAACTCCAAGGAAATTCAAATAGCAATTGACGACTCCTACGCTGTAGGTTTCTCTTGTTTATGCTTCTTGCAAGATGGTTTACTAAGTCATTATGCAACATTTTACTGATGTCGATTAGCCAAACGTGTATGTATGGGACAGATTGTTGGCATTACCCTGCTAAAATGTCTAGTTTGACCACACGTACCGCCATCGAATAAATAATATAATAATGCATAATATATATTATATATCGTTTAGGCCTATTTTGATGGCAAGCCAAGGCCAACAGTAAAATGACCGCCACATTTCGTTCAGCATAACTCCATGTTGCATCCAACCTGACGCACTGCATTCTCTTCCATGTACGCACATCACCATCTTTCAGTGCAGAGTGCAATTCTGTGAGCCAACCCACGTTACGCAAAAACCATGTTACACATATATATCATACAGCCTATTACCATGTCAATACACAAAGTAGAAAATCATTCATTACATGTTGTGCCAAGCAAATACCACCTCATATGTACCTGATGCACATACAGTACCAGAAACCGCAATTAGCCGTGGTGATGTTGGAACGCATTTCCTCAAAGTTTCGGCATATTGAGAAAAAAATAGGCACTGACACTACCCATATCCACATAGGGCAAAACATATTTTCAACAAATAAGTTGGATGACACATCGACATACGGGCTAACGGGCATTTATTTCCCCCTAAATGGCCCTGATATGTCAAAAGGCATTAATAAATCATGTTATTGTCCGAATACCTTTATAACTGATAACGGTAGTTCAGCCGGGATATGCTCATTTCAAAATTTGATTTACAGCCCCGAAATATTGTTATTGTTTTCATTTTGATGCTCCGCCCTCCACCGTTTGACCCATTAAAAAGTCTGTGAGTGTGTCACATCCAGATTGGCAGTTACACACCGGCCTTTACATCGAGCTCCTGCCACTGGTAAAGTTACTAAACATGTCGGACCTTAGTAAATCTAAAAGGCGTCGTTACGAGTTTCAACTTATTCATGACAATCCCAGGAACAAAATGAGGATTTGTATCGGGGATGCCTTTGAAAGATGGAGACAATTGAAGGTGGATAATATTTTTTCATCTGATGCCATAGGTAAGTCAGGCATTTACGTTTTCTAATTACTTGTAATAAATGGAAATGGACATTTTGTATGTAAACTATATTGTCCAATACAGTCTATGATCTTGTCTAACAAAACTAGTATGTTCGTGCAACGAATTTTTAGGAGCGAAGCACCATCACAATAGTGTAGCTTAGCATACTAATGATGACTTGACAAGTAATTAGTTCATATGGCACCTTTAAGGCAGCCACTCACCCCGTTTCATCCACACGTACGCACCAGGAGCATGTACACACATACAAAGGTAGTCCATGAGAAGCAACTAACAATTTGCAGTTATGTTTTTATAATACGATATACGTTCAATGACAGCTAACGCTGACTATCCAAATCGCTATTATTAGCTAACAACACCAAAAGTTAATGCGCATGCACATGTCA
This sequence comes from Entelurus aequoreus, assembly GCF_033978785.1. Classification (NCBI taxonomy): domain Eukaryota; kingdom Metazoa; phylum Chordata; class Actinopteri; order Syngnathiformes; family Syngnathidae; genus Entelurus; species Entelurus aequoreus. The sequence continues at coordinate 24,577,036 of NC_084754.1, forward strand.
CATATGTACGTAGTTCTGGCATTATGTTCCAGATGCCATAAGAGGGCGAGATATATAGAGTTCAAAATAATAATAGTCACTAGCAAGATAAATCAATGTTTTTATTAGAATTTCAACTTCTACACGGCAAGTAAGTTACGAGAAGATTTAGTAAATGTATAGAAAACCAACAGACCGAACAGGCATGACGTGCATGCTGCTGATTCTGTGAAACTTAATCATTTACTGAACGGTGCTTGTTCAAAAAAAATAGCAGTGCCGAGTAAAATTTGTGCGGTCATTGACTATTTGAAAAAAATAGGTGTTAAACAGGTGGCCCTTATTTTAAGGATCAAGGCAACTGACGCTGCATATGCTGGCTGTGCATTTGTCCTTGAAGAACAGAGCAAAACTGGTCGTTTAAGATGTTCAGATGAAGAGCATTCTTTGATTAAAAAAACTGTGTCTAAGAGAGGAAAACCTTTAAAGTGCAAAAAATGATAGGCTGAATAACCAAAATGGCCAAGGCTCAGCCATTGACTAGCTCCAGGAGGATCAAAGACGAGCTAAGATTGCCTGTGAGTACTTTAACATTCAAACGATGTCTGTGTGGTGCCAAACTACCAGCAAGAAGCCCCCGCAGAGTCCCATTGTTAAAAAAAAATACATGTGCTAAAGCAGTTACAATTTTCCAAAGAACACATTAACTGGCCTAAACAATGGCACAATATTTTGTGGACTGATGAGAGTAAGACTGTTCTTTTTGGGTCTAAGGGCCACAGGCAGTTTGTCAGACGGCCTGCAAACACTGAATTCAAGCCACAGTACACAGTGAAACATGGTGGTGCAAGCATCATGATATGGGGTTGTTTCTCGTACTACGGTGATGGTCTTATTTATCGCATACCAGGGATCATAGAACAATTTTGAGTACATCAGTATACTGGAAGAAGTCATGTTTCCGTATGCTGAAGAGGTAATGCCATTGAAATGGGTGTTTAAACAAGACAATGACACCAACACACCAGCAAGCGAACAAAATCATGGTTCCAGACGGACAGAATTCAAGTAATGGAGTGGCCATCACAATCTCTGGACTAGGGCTGGGCGATATATCGATATACTCGATATATCGCGGGTTTGTCTCTGTGCGATATAGAAACTGACTATATCGTGATATTCGAGTATACGTTCTCACGCAGTTGCTTTCAGCTGCGGGGCATTACACTGCATGCGTTTCTCACTCTCTTCTTACACACGTCACATACTGTCACGTGAGCAACGTCACACGCTCCCGCGGAGCAGACAGGTAGCGACATGCTAACGTTAGCTGTGATGCTAACAGCTAACGGTGTGGTTTGAGTGGTAATACGAGAGAAAGAAGATGCGAATCTGGTAACAAATGGAGGAATAATTAATTCCCAAGAAAAACAGCACGGGGTCCATCGTCTGACGGTGGTTTGGCTTCAAGCGGGATGATGTCTTTACATGTCAACATCTCCGTTCGGTGCCACACCAACTAAAGGCCGAAGCAACTATTTCCCCATCAACACCGTAGGACAGGGGTGTCCAAAGTGCGGCCCGCAGCTAATTGTTTAGCGGCCCGCCACACATTCTGAAAATGCTATTGCAAAAATTTAAAATAAACATTAAAAAAAGTGGAATGAGGTGAAATGTTGACACAAAGCTGCCACGCAGGCTGTTTGTTTTTCTTTTGTTTTTCTTTATTTTGCTTTTTTTGCCATTGCTCAAAAAAAAAATAATTTTTTTTTTTAATTCAATGTTATAATCAATTATTGACCTATTCAAAGCTCCAATTACTTCAAATATTTCACTTTAAAATGTTTTTTGTGGAAAATATTGCATTTATTGTGTGGTTGCCATATAAAAACAATGTTTTCTTTGACATAAGAGCAAAAAACAAACAGGACAGATATATCTGAAGTTGATCTCGCAATTTAAGTGTTGAAAGTAAAACAAATATATGATAAAAATGTATCACTATATGAGTAGGGGACCTTTTGGATCCCAAATATATATAATGAGATTTTATTTATCTTTTCACTGTGATTGATCAAAAATAATAATTAATTAAAATCAATGGTGTCCTGCATTATTGATCTTTTTAGGGTTTCAATTACTTCACATCAAACATTGCTTTCTGAATGTTTTGGGCGGTGGGGAAAATACTGCATATTTCAGTTTTACTATAAAAAACAAAGTTGTCTTTGACAGAAAAGGCATAAAACCTTTTTTTTAAACGTTATATCAACTTGAAGTTGATAGAGATTTACTGTAAGCATTTTAATAAATAAAAATAATAATCATTTGACTTATTTTTAACATTTTAATGACTGAGACCCTTTATATTTATATATTGTGTTATGATTTGAAAATGAAAAAAATCAAAATGGCCCCCGCATGCTTTAATTTTTTTCGTGTGCGGCCCTCAATGGAAAAAGTTTGGACACCCCTGCCGTAGGACATATACTATTTGATATGCAGCTCATTTTTATGTGACACTTATTGAAATATCTTGTGTGTCATCATGCACAAAAGTGCACTTTATTTGTTTTTAACTATTGTAGTGGCGTTCTGTACAAAAAGTGCACTTTAAATTTAGTGTTGTTTTGAGATGTCATCTTAGTGACATCATTCACAAAAGTGCACTTATAGCTTGTTTTAAAATGTCTCTGACAATCTTGCACTTTCTGTTTTGGAAATGACATGAATGTTTGTGCCACTGCTTAATAACTGTTTAATAAATACAGTTTTGCTAAATTGACTTACTGTAGTTGTGATTTCCCTCTCTGCATGAAAGTTTAATTAATGCAGTATGAACAAGAATGTTTTAATGTAGACACATAGAATCATCATACTGCTGTGATTATATATATCAGGTGTTCATTCAAGGCTAAGGCAAAATATCGAGATATATATCGTGTATCGCAATATGGCCTAAAAATATTGAGATATTAAAAAAAGGCCATATCGCCCAGCCCTACTCTGGACCTTAATTCCATAGAACACTTGTGGGCTGACAAAAATGCTGTTCATGAGGCAAAACCAAGAAGAGGAATTTTGGAACATATTGCAATTGTCCGGGGTTACAATACCAGTTGACCAGTACCAGAAGCTGGTCAACTCCATGTACCACAGATGTGAAGCAGTTATCAGAAGCCGTGGTTACGCAACTAAATATTAGTTTATGATTCTCAGGAAAAGTTGGAAAGTTATATATACACACACATGAAGTAGACCACCTCGACAGCCTGCCTGCTGAAAAAGTGTGTGCATCTCTGATCTTGTCCATATCAGCCCCATCGACCAAGTATGTCCCTAACAACCGCAGATAGAAACCCTGTCATCTATAATTCACACAGACTGTATACTTGGCCCTTAACTTGGTGATTAGCTCATTGAGGTAGTATTATTGGCATCGGCGTGAACAGGGGTCGGCAACCTTTACCACTCAAAACAGCCATTTTGGCAAGTTTCACAAATTAAAGAAAGTAATGGGAGCCACAAAAAAAATTTTAAAATGAAAAACACAGCATAAAAAGCTTTGTGCTATGTTAACCAGGGGTCTCCGACACACGCACCGGCACGCACTTTAATGTGGAAATTTGATGTTAGTGCAGCCCGCGAGTTTTGAATGAATGGCGCTTGATAGCGTCATACTTGCCAACACTCTCATTTTTCCCGGGAGACTCCCGAATATCAGAGCGTGATGACACTGCATTTGGCGCCCTCTACAGTCTGCCCTAACAGTGTACCTGCTCAACCACATGTAGAATGCAGTTTCAGCTTGCTCTCGTAAGTGACAGCAAGGCGTACTAGCTCAGCAGCCACACATCTTACACTGACGGTACCAATACCCAGAATCCCATGGGGGGGGGGGGGGGGGGGGGTGTTGATGGGGGGGGGGGATTTGGTGGTAGCGGGGGTGTATAATGTAGACCGGAAGAGTTAGGGCTGCATGGGATTCTGGGTAATGGTTGTGTTGTGTTTATGTTGTGTTACGGTGGGATGTTCTCCAGAAATGTGTTTTTCATTCTTTTTTGGTGTGGGTTCACAGTGTGGCGCATATTTGTAACGTAACAATGTTAAAGTTGTTTGATACGGCTACCGTCAGTGTAAGCTGTGTGGCTGATGAGTAAGTATGCTTTGCTGTCTCCTGTGTGTGCAAGTAATAACAACATGCAACATGTGGCTGGACTGGCACGCTGTATGTAAATGCAATAGAGGACAATTACTGCAGTGCAATTAGGGCACGCCCTTTATTTAGTAATTAGAGTGTAAATAGGATTATTTTTTCCCTGGGAGTTATCTAGGAGAGACACTGAGATTCATAAACCTCCTGGGAAAATCGGGGGGGTCGGCATGTATGTAGCTGAGCCGCATCAGAGTGGTCAAGGAGCCGCATGCGGCTCCGGAGCCGCGGGTTGCCGACCCCTGGTATAGTATGTCTCTGAAAGTCAGTCAAATGAGTGGTAAAAGACCACTCCACATCTTTGGGCGTCAGTATCTTCACTCAAAGCATTCAGTTCAAGTTTTGCATGACCTGCACAGACAAAAACTTTCACATTGCTTATTACAATGGAGACGTGACATGATGAAATCAGGTGAATCTGGTAGTAGAAGTGACCGAGCCAGTTGGGGGAGTAAAGTATTTAGGTCTTACGATCATCCGCCTATTTGTTCCCATGCAAACAAGGCACAAACACTGGAGGACAATAGATAAACAGGAGTATAAAGAGGGAAAAAATACATATGTATGAATACACATATATACATACATATATATATATAAGTATATATACATACATATACAGTATGTACATATATATATATATATATGCATACACACACACACACACACACACACACACACACACACACACACACACACACACACACACACACACACACACACACACATATATTTATTTATATATATATATATATATATATATATATATATATATATACTTATATATGTATAAAAATTAGATATATGTACATAGATACACACACACAAGGTATATCACCTCAACAGCCCGCATGCTGAAAAAGTGTGTGCATCTCTGGCCTAGTTCATATCAGCCCCCTCGACCAAGTGCGTCCCTTGGGCCCCACTAACAACCACAGACAGAAACTCTGTCATCTATAATTCACACAGACTGTATACTTGGCCCTTAACCTGGTGATAAGCTCATTGAGGTAGTATTCCTAGCATCTGCGTGTACAATACAGTATGTCTCTGAAAGTTAGTCAAATGAGTGGTAAAAGACCACTCCACATCTTTGGGGGTTCGTTTATCTCACTAAAAGCATTTGTTTCAAGTTTTGCATGGCCTTTAATATAACCCACATTGCTTATTACATCAGAGACGTGACATGATGAAATCAGGTGTATATATATATATATATATATATATATATATATATATATATATATATATATATATATATATATATATATATATAAATATATATATATATATATATATATAAATATATATATATATAAATATATATACTGAGATAGGCTCCAGCATCCCCCACGACCCCGATCGGGTCAGGCGGTAGAAAATGGATGGATATATGTATATATATATATATATATATATATATATATATATATATATATATATATATATATATATATAGAAACCCCGTTTCCATATGAGTTGGGAAATTGTGTTAGATGTAAATATAAACGGAATACAATGATTTGCAAATCCTTTTCAACCCATATTCAATTGAATGCTACGGAGCCCCTAAAGGGACATGGGAATTTTTTTTTTTTTAGACATGTATCTCGTGGCCACGAGAAAGTATCTCGTGGCCACGAGAAAGTATCTCATGGCCACGAGAAACTTTTTATTAAAAAAAATAAAAAAAATATATATATATATATATACATATATTTTTTTTTTTATAAAAAGTTTCTCGTGGCCACGAGAAACTTTTTCCTAAAATGGCAGTTTAGGAGTTAATATGGCTGTATTTCCAGATAGGACTTTCCCCCATGTGTGTTGTGGCAAAATGTGAATGCTTGATTAGTAGGTGTGAGACAAACACTTTATCTTCCTGGTTATTGTAACGCTACGTGTTTGACATTATTTAAGACTTTATCATGCCCGGGAAAGGACAGTTTTCCTCTTCTGTGGCTGTGGGGGAGTGGGCGAGGCTTGCAGACCTGCAGTGAAGCGGAGTGTGTCAGTTAGTCCCATGTTGATGTGATCAAACTTCTTTCTTGCTTGGAAGATACACACACAATTGTAACTGTTATTTCTTCCTGCAAATAATAAATATGTACAACGTGTTTGGATGTATTCATTTATGTAAAATTGTCATTAAATGTAATATTGCCTGACAAAAAGTGATACGACGTACGTAATATTTTGATATTTACACATCGCATATTTACACACGCGCATCTGACTAGAATACCCTTATGTGCATTACATATATCAACATCAACTACCTACTGTACTGTTTACTTGTTGAAATACCCTTTTTAGAACAAATATCTACCCACATAATTTATATGTGTATATATAATATATATATATATGTGTATGTATGTATGTATATATATATATATATATATATATATATATATATATATATATATATATATATATATATATATATATATATATATATATATATATATATACAGTATATACACGCACACACACACATATACATGTATACTGTATAGGAAGAAACACACATAAATATATACATTATACATATATACACACAAACACTAAATTTGACAAACAAAATAACTACTATTTTTAAGAACAAGTTACAGTAATATAATATATATATATACACTACCGTTCAAAAGTTTGGGGTCACCCAAACAATTTTGTAGAATAGCCTTCATTTCTAAGAACAAGAATAGACTGTCGAGTTTCAGATGAAAGTTCTCTTTTTCTGGCCATTTTGAGCGTTTAATTGACCCCACAAATGTGATGCTCCAGAAACTCAATCTGCTCAAAGGAAGGTCAGTTTTGTAGCTTCTGTAACGAGCTAAAGTGTTTTCAGATGTGTGAACATGATTGCACAAGGGTTTTCTAATCATCAATTAGCCTTCTGAGCCAATGAGCAAACACATTGTACCATTAGAACACTGGAGTGATAGTTGCTGGAAATGGGCCTCTATACACCTATGTAGATATTGCACCAAAAACCAGACATTTGCAGCTAGAATAGTCATTTACCACATTAGCAATGTATAGAGTGTATTTCTTTAAAGTTAAGACTAGTTTAAAGTTATCTTCATTGAAAAGTACAGTGCTTTTCCTTCAAAAATAAGGACATTTCAATGTGACCCCAAACTTTTAAACGGTAGAGTATATATATACATGCTTATACATAATATATATATATATATATATATATATATATATATATATATATATATACATATATATATATATATATATATATATATATATATGCATATACATACATACACATATATATATATTATATATACACATATAAATTATGTGGGTAGATATTTGCTCTAAAAAGGGTATTTCAACAAGTAAACAGTACAGTAGGTAGTTGATGTTGATATATGTAATGCACATAAGGGTATTCTAGTCAGATGCGCGTGTGTAAATATGCGATGTGTAAATATCAAAATATTACGTACGTCGTATCACTTTTTGTCAGGCAATATTACATTTAATGACAATTTTACATAAATGAATACATCCAAACACGTTGTACATATTTATTATTTGCAGGAAGAAATAACAGTTACAATTGTGTGTGTATCTTCCAAGCAAGAAAGAAGTTTGATCACATCAACATCGGACTAACTGACACACTCCGCTTCACTGCAGGTCTGCAAGCCTCGCCCACTCCCCCACAGCCACAGAAGAGGAAAACTGTCCTTTCCCGGGCATGATAAAGTCTTAAATAATGTCAAACACGTAGCGTTACAATAACCAGGAAGATAAAGTGTTTGTCTCACACCTACTAATCAAGCATTCACATTTTGCCACAACACACATGGGGGAAAGTCCTAATTGGAAATACAGCCATATTAACTCCTAAACTGCCATTTTAACACACACCAAACCATCAGCACGCATCCAATGCTTTCTCGTGGCCACGAGAAAGTTGAAAGTATCTCGTGGCCACGAGAAAGTTTCTCGTGGCCACGAGAAACTTTTTATAAAAAAAAAATATATATATATATATATATATATATATATATATATATATATATATATATTTTTTTTTTAATAAAAAGTTTCTCGTGGCCACGAGATACTTTCTCGTGGCCACGAGATACATGTCTAAAAAAAAAAAAATTCCCATGTCCCTTTAGGGGCTCCGTAGAATGCACTACAAAGACAAGATATTTGATGTTCAAACTCATAAACTTTTTTTTTTTTTGCAAATAATAATTAACTTAGAATTTCATGGCTGCAACACGTGCCAAAGTAGTTGGGAAAGGGCATGTTCACCACTGTGTTACATGGCCTTTTCTTTTACCAACACTCAATAAACGATTGAGAACTGAGGAAACTAATTGTTGAAGCTTTGAAAGTGGAATTCTTTCTCATTCTTGTTTTATGTAGAGCTTCAGTCGTTCAACAGTCCGGGGTCTCCGCTGTTGTATTTTACGCTTCATAATGCGCCACACATTTTCGATGGGAGACAGGTCTGGACTGCAGGCGGGCCAGGAAAGTACCCGCACTCTTTATTTACGAAGCCACGCTGTTGTAACACGTGCTGAATGTGGCTTGGCATTGTCTTGCTGAACCAAGCAGGGGCGTCCATGTGAAAAAGACGGCGCTTAGATGGCAGCATATGTTGTTCCAAAACCTGTATGTACCTTTCAGCATTAATGGTGCCTCCACAGATGTTTAAGTTACCCATGCCTTGGGCACTAATGCACCCCCATACCATCACAGATGCTGGCTTTTCAACTTTGCGTCGATAACAGTCTGGATGGTTCGCTTCCCCTTTGGTCCGGATGACACAATGTCGAATATTTCCAAAAACAATTTGAAATGTGGACTCGTCAGACCACAGAACACTTTTCCACTTTGCATGAGTCCATCTTGGATGATCTCGGGCTCAGAGAAGCCGGCGGCGTTTCTGGATGTTGTTGATAAATGGCTTTCGCTTTGCATAGTAGAGCTTTAACTTGCACTTACAGATGTAGCGACCAACTGTATTTAGTGACAGTGGTTTTCTGAAGTGTTCCTGAGCCGATATCCTTTAGAGATTGATGTCGGTTTTTGATACATAACCGACACGGTCATTCAATGTTGGTTTCCGGCCATGCCGCTTACGTGGAGTGATTTCTCCAGATTCTCTGAACCTTTTGATGATATTATGGACCGTAGATGTTGAAATCCCTAAATTTCTTGCAATTGCACTTTGAGAAACGTTGTTCTTAAACTGTTTGACTATTTGCTCACGCAGTTGTGGACAAAGGGGTGTACCTCGCCCCATCCTTTCTTGTGAAAGACTGAGCATTTTTTGGGAAGCTGTTTCTATACACAATCATGGCACCCACCTGTTCCCAATTAGCCTGCACACTTGTGGGATGTTCCAAATAAGTGTTTGATGAGCATTCCTCAACTTTATCAGTATTTATTGCCACCTTTCCCAACTTCTTTGTCACGTGTTGCTGGCATTAAATTCTAAAGTAAATGATTATTTGCAAAAAAAAACGTTTATCAGTTTGAACATCAAATATGTTGCTTTGTAGCATATTCAACTGAATATGGGTTGAAAATTATTTGCAAATCATTGTATTCCGTTTATATTTACATCTAACACAATTTCCCAATTCATATGGAAACGGGGTTTGTATATATATACATATATATGTATATATATATATATATACATACGTATATATATATATATATATATACATACACACATATATATATATATATATATATATATATATATATATATATATATATATATATATATATATATATATATATATATATATATATATATATATATATATATATATATATATATATACACACACATATATATTAGGGCTCTCAATGTTAACGCATTAACGCATGTGATTAATACATTATTAAATTGTGTTACCATAAATGAATGATGATTAATCAAAGGCAGTGATCATGTCACACACCTGCGATAGTTAGAGCGATGTACTCTGCGCCCACTTTCGTTTCAAAATAAATCTTGATGAAACTTTAGATAAAACTGAGGTAATTAGTTAGAATTGGAGGGACAAACGTCCTTCTCATTGCTGTTTAGTTTAAAAAGGCAACAACGAGTAAGGTGAAATATATTTAAAAAGATAATTGTGATGGTACACTGCCTGGCAAAAAGGAGAACAGTTTATGGAAACAGACATCACCGATTTTACTTTGCAAAGGAAATACAAGTAATTTCTTTATTGTGCATTAAAGGCCTACTGAAATGAATTTTTTTTATTTAAACGGGGATAGCAGATCTATTCTATGTGTCATACTTGATCATTTCGCGATATTGCCATATTTTTGCTGAAAGGATTTAGTATAGAACAACGACGATAAAGATTGCAACTTTTGGTATCTGATAAAAAAAAGGCTTGCCCCTACCGGAAGTAGCGTGACGTAGTCAGTTGAACATATACGCAAAGTTCCCTATTGTTTACAATGATGGCCGCATGAAGTGAGAGAGATTCGGACCGAGAAAGCGACAATTTCCCCATTAATTTGAGCGAGGATGAAAGATTTGTGGATGAGTAAAGTGCAAGTGAAGGACTAGTGGGGAGTTGAAGCTATTCAGATAGGGAAGATGCTGTGAGAGCTGGGGGTGACTTGATATTCAGCTGGGAATGACTACAACAGTAAATAAACACAAGACATATATATACTCTATTAGCCACAACACAACCAGGCTTATATTTAATATGCCACAAATTAATCCTGCATAAAAACACCTGCGTGTTTGTTATGCTAGCTCCTAGCTCCTCTGCTAGCTCCTAGCTCCATAGAACACGCCAATACAATTCAAACACCTGATCAACACACACCATCACTCAGCCCAAAAGACCGTTTACCTAACCCAAGGTTCATAAAGCTTATATATTTTTAAAAAGTTACGTACGTGACGCGCACATACGGTCAAGTTATCGAATGTTTAGCAGCCAAGGCTGCATACTCACGGTACCTGATATTCAGCTGGGAATGACTACAACAGTAAATAAACACAAGACATATATATACTCTATTAGCCACAACACAACCAGGCTTATATTTAATATGCCACAAATTAATCCTGCATAATAACACCTGCGTGTTTGTTATGCTAGCTCCTAGCTCCTCTGCTAGCTCCTAGCTCCATAGAACACGCCAATACAATTCAAACACCTGATCAACACACACAATCACTCAGCCCAAAAGACCGTTCACCTAACCCAAGGTTCATAAAGCTTATATATTTTTAAAAAGTTACGTACGTGACGCGCACGTAGGTACGGTATGTGTTATGCTAGCTCCTCTGCTAGCTCCTAGCTCCATAGAACACGCCAATACAATTCAAACACATGATCAACACACACAATCACTCAGCCCAAAAGACCGTTCACCTAACCCAAGGTTCATAAAGCTTATATATTTTAAAAAAGTTACGTACATACGCAAAAAAAAGCCAAAGCTGCATACTCACAGTAGCACGTCTGCGTCTTTGTCATCCAAATCAAAGTAATCCTGGTAAGAGTCTGTGTTGTCCCAGTTCTCTACAGGCGTCTGTGTATCCAAATCAAAAGTCCTCCTGGTTAGAGTCTCTGTTATCCGAGTTCTTCCATCTTGACTGCATCTTTCGGGAATGTAAACAAAGAAGCGCCGGCTGTGTACTGTTGTGGCTGACTACGTTCGAAAAATACGTCCATTTCGCACCGACAACTTTCTTCTTTGCTTGCTTGGCTTCCTTCTCCATAATGCAATGAACATGATTGAAACAGATTCACGAACACAGATGTCCAGAATACTGTGGAATTATGAAATGAAAACAGAGCTTTTTCGTATCGGCTTCAATGTGGAAGGCATACCCGTGTTCGCCGGGCTACGTCACGCGCATACGTCATCCTCAGAGGCGTTTCGAACCGGAAGTTTAGCGGCAAATTTAAAATGTCACTTTATAAGTTAACCCGGCCGTATTGGCATGTGTTATAATGTTAAGATTTCATCATTGATATATAAACTATCAGACTGCGTGGTCGGTAGTAGTGGCTTTCAGTAGGCCTTTAAAAGTCATATTAGATCTGAGTTAGATGAAAAATTACAAAACTAATGAAAGCTAACCTAAATGGAGGTTTCGTTAAGTCTACAATTTATTTGACAGGAGCCTGGTTTGTCACTCTGCCCTTATGTTGTTCCAGTGTAAAGACATGTCAGCCCAATCTCTGTTTTCCTTCTTTCTATGCTCAGATAAAATCATAGAAATATATATTTTTCGTTTTACAGGCTTCACAGTACGTAAAGCACTAACATGATTATTTTTACATCAAATAACTTACAGTATATGATAAACAGAATGACATCAAATAACTTGTTTTTAGGGCATGCATTTCTGTACTGAATCACATTATTATTATGTTTGGAAGGAAAATTATGTAAGGAGACAGGATCACCTTAAAGAAAGAAGAGTTTATTGTAAATTAATTGTAAAATGTGAATGAATGTAGATGAGACATTGATATTTTCTTACTATTTAGCAACCATATTATTGTCTATTGAGCCACAATATGAAGAAGTGAGGTCAAAGTTTAACCACTCAAAAATCTTTCTGTGATTGTTGTTTACCATGATGATCTCGCCTGTTCTGAACTAACAAAATGGTGCAAATGCATCAAACTCTTTTAGCCATTCACCCTTTTCTTTTATGATATTTATGTCCGAACTGGTTCCAAAAAAATATTTTAATTGGCTCTGTGGCAGGTGGATTTCTGTAACATTTTTTTCTGATTTGTGTGCGTGTGTGTGCAAGAATTCATTAAATCTCCTGTCCTGACTGTCCTATATTAAAGCTCTCTTTAATGAGACATTCTCATTAGCACTGTATTTTCCCCTTTTTCTGAGCTCCACCATGAACGCACACACTCACATGCATACCACACTGTCATCTTGTTAAGACCTTTTTTTTTTCTAAATCTGGTCAGGAAATTGTAAAGTATCTTCCTTCATTTCTTCTTCCCTCTCATTTCTTTTTCATCATCTTCTCCTCTTTCATCTTCCCTCTATTGTCTTCTCCCAGCACCTCCACCTCTTACTCGTCACCCTGGCCTTTCTTCGTCAGGATTAAGGTGAAATAGATCAGTGAAAGGGGGTTGCAGTATACAATAACATGTAAGCAGGATGAGGAGAGGACAATCAATGGAGGAGAATGGCGAGAGGAGACAGGGTTTACTGGTAGCAATGTACAAGTCCAGATAGGAAACCCAGAAATACAGAGGTTGTGTTGCAATAAATAGATCACAGTTGAGATGGGATCATTGGTCATGACTAATTCAATATTTAATGAAGTCAAGGGCACGATTAAGCACATGCAGGAAATTATGTTATTGCACCCAAGGAGCATTGCACTTTCTGCAGTACTTACATAATAATACTGTACCATAAAACATCCACATTGAAATCAGTGTTACCATAAGGGTCATCAGACAATCAATAATCTGACTATGTATCTGAACATCAGCAAAATATTCTGGTAGGTAAAAAGCATGCACCGTAGATACAGTGGATTCTGAACTCCACTCAGTATGTAGACCAATCCCTCCAGCCCCCTGGGGAATGAGTAAATTAAAGTAAAACATATTAAAAATGATGTTGTTGATTGTTTGAAGTAAAAAAAAATATAACTTGCAACTTTTTGATGTTCCATTTGTCAAATGTTTCATTTGTTCATATTCTCTTTTTGTGCTAGTTATTTTAGATAACTGTTTGGTAAAAACTTAGTTGGCGTACTGGTGTTGAAAACCATTCCCACCCAAAATTAAATGTTAAACAAAAACACATCTATGGTTATTCTGTTCAGGCTCGAGGAGGGATACTAACTTTTGTTTTCAACGTAAGCAATAAAAAAAATCTTTATACAGTGGCACCTCAACTTACGAGTACCTAACCTTTTTAGTATTTTGAGTAACATCACTATTTTGAGATATGAGCTGTCTCGAGGCGAATTGTTATGCCTTACGTTTTGAGCATACATTTGAGTTACAAGCATTACTCGCACCTTGTAGTAATTGTCCACAGCCCACAGCCAGAGATCGACACAATTGTGTTATACAACCACCGGAAGTGATAAAGTTGCTGAGAAGAACAATACCCATTGAATCAGAAAACCAAATCTTTAAAAACGTGACGAACCGTGAATGCGACTCAACAAGGCAATCAGACCACAGCACCGTCAGTCTGCAACACTCGAAGCAGAATTTAGCCTCTGCGCTAAAACAACATCCAAACCATGGTCATTTATCCATGAAAAGGTGGAATAGCTGCCAAATGGTGTGTGGTATTTCAGCTGTGGCTTGTGCAGCCCTTTGAGACATTCGTGATTTAGGGCTGTATAAGTAAACATTGATTGATTGATTGAGTTTGTTCTGTCTCGTAACTCTCAAACCTTAGACTTGCTCACTCACTGGGTCTTACGAAGACATACATGTCTGATCCGTCATTCAAAGACGCCGTGTGCAACATAAACACCAATAAGAATTCCTATTGTTTCATGACGGAGAAACAGCTCAAAGAAGACATCAGTTTAATCTGCTCTCCAAGGTAAATGCTGGACATTATTATTACACCATTATTATTGTAGCAAATTGTATTGTGTTGTTTTTCAAACAACATTTCTAATATACAATATACCATGCATCACCAAAGAGCTTGAGGGTCATGATTTCTGTTTCTCTGTAAATTGAAAAGCAAGATATTTGGAATATTAACTTGTGTGTGGAAGTATTACAAGACGTTAAGCAATATATGCTAAAAGTAGATTATTTAGTCATATATTCACGGTTTCAAAATGGTAAATCATCTGAGGTGATATTTAAGCGCAACACATGGAACATTGCCTGCAGATGTGAACGTTTGATTTGTCAGTTCTTTGATTTACTGGTAATCAACCACAGTGTACCCCACTCCTCACTCATGGTTTGACTTTCCCGTGGTACAGAAAACGTGTGGACGCAAGACTAAAATGGTTTTGTGTTAATTCTTACATTGTGGACCAGGGGCCTCATGTATTAAGAGTTGCATGGATTTTCAACTAAAAATGGACGTATGTCTAAATCAAGAAAAAAATCACATGTATTAAAATGTGCGCACGCACAAATCCAAGCACATTTTTTACATTGCAATCAACCTGGGAATGACTGCAGATGTCTGTGTGGCTGGGCATGTCCAGACCACGTCCAAGCCATGCAGCTTTATAAATACGCAAATCATACTAAAATTAACCATGTGCCTGAGATCTGCATACACTGCCCAATCACAGTTCAGTAGGAGGTGCTTCTTTCTTGTGTTTGCAGCAAACGACAGGGGGATTGTGGGCCATTCATTGCTATGAAAACTGATCACAGGCTGAAATAAAAAAATAAATGGTTGTGTCAGGAAGAAAGTGAAGAAGATAAAAGTGCAAGGCTAAAACAGACGAGGAGGACCAGAGATAAGTTAGTGCTGCTCCCCATTTGAGAAAATAATCGCTGCAATGATATTTAAAACTTCAGAAGAGGTGAGTGACTCTTAGACTTAGACTTAGACAAACTTTAATGATCCACAAGTAAAATTGTTCCACACAGTAGTTAGTAGCTCAGTTACACAGAATGGAAAGGAAAAGGATGGAAAGGATAATGCACACTGGGGCACAAAAAGAGGGTGGAAACCAAAGGTATAACATAGACTAAACAGTTACCATAATAGCAATATAAATACAACATATGTAATATTTACATATTATATATACAGTATACAATATATACAATCTACACAAAAAAATCCCAATTATTATGTACAATATTATAATATATGTAACTGCTGCAGGAAAAAAAAAAGGGCAGCATAAAAAAAGAGTGAATACAGCAGAAAATATACAGTACATTATAAACAGAGAGGTAGTTAACATAGATAATCTATTGCTGTATGGCGAGTGATTATACAGCTGGATGGAGTGCGGAATGAAGGAGTTCTTGAATCGCACAGTGTGGGAATAAAGCTGAAGGAGCCTGTTGGAGTATGAGCAACGCTGTAGGCAGGATTGTCTATGATGGCGAGCAGTTTGTTAAGTGTTCTCAAACGCCTCCAACTGCGTGCCAATAGTTTGGCCGGCTTTCCGGATCAGTTTGTCAATCCGGTATAAGTCAATTTTGCTGATGCCGCACCCCCAACAAACTACTGCAAAGTACAGGGCACTGCCACAACAGACTGACAAAAGATCTCCAACAGCTTGCTGCACACATTAAAGGACATAAACTTCCTCAGGAAAAAGAGTCTGTTCATGCCTTTCTTGTATACAGCTTTGCTGTTGTCCTTCCAGTCCAGTCTGCTGTTCAAGTGGACTCCCAGATACTTGTACTGCCCCACTTCTGCCACCTCCCGGCCCTGGATGTTGATGAGCTCCATAGTCGAATTTTCTTCTTGAAGTCGATGACCAGCTCCTTAGTCTTGTCCACATTAAGGAGCAGATGGTTTGCCTGAGACAACTCCACAAAGTCAGCGATCAGTGTCCTATACATTGGAGTATAGGGGAATTGTCCCGTCCCTCCCCGATACACCTAACCACATCAGAGTTGTCAGAGTATTTCTGCAGGTGGCAGGACCTGGAACTATAATGGAAGTCTGAGGTGTAGAGGGTGAACAGGAAAGGAGACAGGACAGTCCCCTGTGGAGCACCTACACCACTGACCACAATATCCGACAGGGAGCTCCCAGTCGCACAAACTGGGGCCTGTCAGACAAGTAATCAGTGATCCAGGAAGCAGTGGACGAACTGACACCCATCCTGAGCAACTTGCCACTCATCAGAAATGGCTGGATGGTGTCAAAGGCACTGGAGAAATCAAAGAACAAGATCCTCACTGTGCCCCTCCCACCATCCAGATGAGAGTGAGCACGATGCAGCAGGTAGATAACGGCATCATCCACCCCAACATGGGGCTGATACGCAAACTGTACAGTGTGCAGGGGAAGGAGCCACCAGGGGTCTTAGCTGAGCCAGCAAAAGTCTCTCGAGGAACCTCACGACATGAGACGTCAGGGCAACTGGTCTGAAGTCATTCAAGCCTGATGGGATAAAATACTACACGGTTTAGCTCCTGCCTATCTTGCCGATTGTGTTGTACCATATGTCCCGACAAGAAATCTGCGTTCAAAGAACTCCGGCTTATTAGTGATTCCCAGAGCCAAAAAAAAGTCTGCGGGCTATAGAGCGTTTTCTATTCGGGCTCCAATACTATGGAATGCCCTCCCGGTAACAGTTAGAGATGCTACCTCAGTAGAAGCATTTAAGTCCCATCTTAAAACTAATTTGTATAATCTAGCCTTTAAATAGACCCCCCTTTTTAGACCAGTTGATCTGCCGTTTCTTTTCTTCTCTCCTCTTCTCCCCTGTCCCTTGCGAGGGGAGTTGCATAGGTGCTGGCTGTCCAGAGTTTGGACCCCGGGTGGACCACTAGCCTGTGCATCGGTTGGGGACATCTCTGCGCTGCTGACCCGTCTCCGCTCGGGATGGTTTCCTGCTGGCCCCACTATGGACTGGACTCTCGCTGATGTGTTGGATCCACTGTGGACTGGACTTTCACAATATTATGTCAGACCCACTCGACATCCATTGCTTTCGGTCTCCCCTAGAGGGGGGGGGGGGTTACCCACATATGCGGTCCTCTCCAAGGTTTCTCATAGTCATTCACCGACGTCCCACTGGGGTGAGTTTTTCCTTGCCCGTATGTGGGCTCTGTACCGAGGATGTCGTTGTGGCTTGTGCAGCCCTTTGAGACACTTGTGATTTAGGGCTATATAAATAAACATTGATTGATTGATTGATTGATGGGGTGGGCTTCTTGGGCACCGGCACTATGCAGGATGTTTTCATAGCGCTGTTATCATTTCTTACTTCAGACTTAGGTTGAAGATGAAGTGCAGGATCTCAGTCAGCTGAGCAGCACAAGTCTTCAGAACCCAGGGGTTGATCGGTCAGGGCCTGCTGATTTGGCTGGGTTGACTCTCTCTAGCTGTCATTTCACATGGCCAGGTGTCAGACACACCGGGCTGGCTTTCTCAGTGGAGGTGGAAGTGGGGGGATGTGAGGCAGCAGTCGCAGGCCACAGTGAAGGAGTTTGTGGATTAAATAAATCTATTGAAAAACAAATTCAGCTCGTTGGCTCTATCTACACCCCCATCCAGCAGTTTGACTTTGTTGTTGAAGCCTGTGATGGTTTTCATGCCCTTCCACACATCCCAAGTGTTATTCTGCTGGAGTTTGGCCTCCAGTTTCCTTCTGTAGGCATCTTTCCCTTCTCGCAGCTGAACTTTAAGCTGCCACTGTATCCTCCTCAACTTGTCCCGATCACCAGATCTGAAGGCTAGCTTCTTTTTATTCAGCAGCACCTTTAGCTGGCCGGTGATTCAGGGCTTGTTATTTGGGTAACAGTGGACAGTTTTTGTAGGGATGATGGAGTCCTCACAGAAATGTATGTAGTCTGTGATGCAATCAATGTCTGTCCCGTGAGGCTTACAGAGCACGTCCCAGTCTGTGGTCTCAAAACAATCCTGCAGGGCGAGACATGCTTCCTGGTTCCACCTCAGCACTGATATTGTTGAGACAGGCTGCCTCCTCACAACAGGAACATATTGAGGTGTTAAAAGCACACGATTGTGATCAGACCGTCCCAGGGGGGGCAGGGCAGTGGCACTATATGCATCTTTTAAATTTGCATACAGTAGGTACAGAATTTTATTGTCCCGTGTTGCACAGTGCCTATATTGGTGCAAAGTGGGTACAATTGAGTCCAAAGTAGCATGTTTAAAGTCACCCAAAATGAAGAGGGCATGGCGGTGTTTGGTCTGTTGCCTAGCAACAGCGGCATGAATGGTGTCGCAAGCAGCAGCCTCGTCTGCAGAAGGAAGGATGTACACTCCGATTAAGATTACAGAAGTAAACTCCCTTGGCAAATAATATGGTCGAATTCCAACAGCCAGAAGTTCGATGTCCGGCATACAAACACACTCCTTTACAATAATATGTCCAAGATTACGCCACCTCTCGTTCACCAAGATGGCAATCCCACTGCCTTTCTTCTTACCGCTCAGGAGTGTGTCTCTATCCGCCCGTGAGGTTGTGAAGCAGGGTAGGGACGCGCTGTGGTCCGGGAAATCCGCGTGTAGCCAAGTTTTTGTAAAGCACACGATACTGCACACGGCATACTCTTTTTGAGTTCGGACCAGATTGCACATTCCCCATGAGGACAGAGGGAATTGCAAGATTCAATTTCCATTCTACGCTCGTTCATTTTTGTGCTGGCACGCTTTTTCCGTAGTTCCACGGGAATGTCCGGCCACGCTACCCATAGCGCTGGGGGCAAGGAGAGCGCTAACAGCTCTTTGCGTGAGCACAGCCAAACACAAAACGGCCCGAAAAGAAAAGGAAAAGTAACGAAAACACACAAAAGCGCCCAAGAACCATTATTAGTGGTTGATGGAAAGATAAGTGATTAAAAAAGCAAGAAAAAGTTGAGAAAAATACCAAGAATAAAGTAACTGACTCTGATTACCCCGAATATGAATAACATTTGTGTAATTTACTGCAAAACGTGTTCATACAGTAGCCTGCTCACAGCCGCAATTAGAGTTGAATGTGAAAATGATGTAATATTTGGTTAGTAATATTTCAAATGTAAACATGCCAGTATATCAAAAAGGATACAAAAGACTTTGACTCTTATTTGATTATTGAATTTATTATTACAACGCGGGAGAACTACTTGCGGTATCAGCCGTACATGACATTAAGGTGGGTCATTTCTCCAGTGCCTTTGTGTCGCAACTACCACCAGCTGCTGCTGTCGTCTGCCCGACTGGCCAAGCTGATGCTGGAGTCACAGGAACACATTGTGACAGTAATAGGTAGCAAAATGATCGCCTACATAAACTAATACACGTCCTAACAAATATTGGTGAATATAAAGCAATAAATGTGTTAGCGAAAAAGTAAATTGTGTCCTTGCATCAATCTTTTTACATTATTGAAATCAAATGTAGGCACAGCCCGAACGACAACCTCTGTCGTAGAAATGTCCGTACGTGAAGCATGAAGTTGGCTTGAGGCAGCGCACATTTCCACGTCAGGTTCACTCTTGTTACATCTCATTTTCGCCGCGAAAAAGGGCGTACGGCAGGTTTTTGTGCAAATAAGGCCCCTGAAGAGGACTGGCGGAGAAGACTACAGTATGTTGTGTTGTCAGCTGGGTGTGCTGACTGATGAGGTTACACCCAAGGCATTAATAATGCAGCGTACTTTGGGGTGAGGAAGAGACATTCAGTATGTGGTTGGGTAATTGGGTAAAAGGAGAACCGATAGTCAGGAACAACACTTAGGGATTTATTGCAATGGCTCTCCATCTTTATTCTTTTCATGCGCACTGTATTCTCTATTTCCTCTCTTTGCTTTTTCCTACTTTCCTCACCAATCTTTATCCTTTGAACGCCCTTAAGGCTATATTATGCTACCGCGCCCACACTACGCACAGCCTTCTGACGTCGTCACAGTCTAGTTCTGCTGTTGAGTTCTTGACGGGCAATAGGTTGTATTCAAACATATGACTTTTAAACGGAAGTAAACAAAGTGGTGGGTCACCAAACCAACATGGCGACTGCAGAAAACAGAGTGCGATCTATCTGAGTATGCAAGGTGCCTAGCTCTTACCACTAAAAGCCGATACGAGCAAAAAATGCAAACTATGCAATATCATTTAGTCATATACATTATCATAACAAGATTTGTTGAGTGAACTCAAGGATTATCCGTCGATTCCCAGACATGTCGAACTATCTGGTGCTCCAGACATCATCCTACATGACAAATCAAATGAAAACTTGGAAAAGCATGGAGGTCTACAGCTTCTTTGTGTGTGTGGGTCAAGGAAATTGGTATCAAGACTCTCTTGAATAAATCATGCTTTGTTTTTGCTCGGGCAAGGTTGAATTCCATGATTTAACTTCTTACAGCCTTGTGTGTTGCCTTTTTGTTGCAAGCGCCGTTTGCGAGTACACATGTGTTTCCTGTCTTTTCTGTCTTTATCAAAATATAACGATAGATGTCAACATTGTATATGTGCTGAAAGCTTCATTTATGATTGCTGCCTTTGGTAAAAGCTAACTTTTAGATTTTGCTGACATTTTATTTCTTTTAATCAGACTCGCTGAATTCAATCAATCAATCAAAGTTTCATTAGATAGCCTTTATCACAACTGTCTCAAAGGGCTGCGCAAGCCACAATGACATCTTTGGCTCAGATCCCACATTAGGGCAAGGGAAAACTCAACCCAATGGGAACAACGAGAAACCTTGGAAGGGACCACAGATGTGGGGGTCTCTACCTGGGTGACCAGTGCAATGGATGCCGAGTAGATACAGTTAATAATGTGAGAGTCCAGTCCATAGTGGGGTCAGCAGGGGATCCTCTTGCATGTAGACACGTCGGGCCGCAGAGACGTCACCGACTGATGCATAAGGAGTTGTCACGCCGAGTCCCTACTTCATGTGAAAGTCCAGTCTACTGGGAGACCAGCAGGGGATCGTCTTGAATGTAGACAAGTCAGCAGCGCAGAGATGTCACCAAATGATGCAAAGACGAGTGGTCCATCCTGGGTGCCGCCTCATTCGTGCTTCAAGTGATCACAGCAAACTACTGCGTTTTTTGACTCTGCTACCTTGGACTACAGTGTGTAATACTTTTCTCGTCGTTTCATAAAATCTTGACATATTTCGCCCTTCTTGATTACCTCTCAAGGAACTCTAAAGAAACTTTTGTCCTTTTTGCGATTTGAACAGTTCCAACAGCCTAAAACAACGGAAGTATAGGGCATATTTCTTCAAGAAAGGCTGAACACCGCCCAGACGCTATATGACAACAGACGCTTGCTGGCCCACCACTTCGAGCCTCGCATATTTAGTGAGCCGGATGTGATGTGAGGGGAATTCAACCTAATCTCAATCAAAACACTTAGGGGCAGTGTTTTCTGAAGGCGCAACTACAGTTGTCATTGACTAAATGTTTAACTTATGTTTGTGGAGTAATGAACAATGACAACTGTAATATTTACACTACCGTTCAAAAGTTTGGGGTCACATTGAAATGTCCTTATTTTTGAAGGAAAAGCACTGTACTTTTCAATGAAGATAACTTTAAACTAGTCTTAACTTTGAAGAAATACACTCTATACATTGCTAATGTGGTAAATGACTATTCTAGCTGCAAATGTCTGGTTTTTGGTGCAATATCTACATAGGTGTATAGAGGCCCATTTCCAGCAACTATCACTACAGTGTTCTAATGGTACAATGTGTTTGCTCATTGGCTCAGAAGGCTAATTGATGATTAGAAAACCCTTGTGCAATCATGTTCACACATCTGAAAACAGTTTAGCTCGTTACAGAAGCTACAAAACTGACCTTCCTTTGAGCAGATTGAGTTTCTGGAGCATCACATTTGTGGGGTCAATTAAACGCTCAAAATGGCCAGAAAAAGAGAACTTTCATCTGAAACTCGACAGTCTATTCTTGTTCTTAGAAATAAAGGCTATTCCACATAATTGTTTGGGTGACCCCAAACTTTTGAACGGTAGTGTAGATTGTTGTTGGCGCTGGAACTTTTATTGTACATGTTGCTCAAAAACCTGAGGAGAAGACGTTTTTAAAGGTGTGCTATGCAACCTCTTGAACAAGTCGTGGCAGTGGCAAGCGAACTTGCAACGCTGGGCTGTCAGACATCAGAGAGCTATGATTATTTGTTGTAAATAAAGTTGGTGGTAAGTGTCAGAACTTCTTGTGCATATCAAGCATCACTGCTAACAACAAAATTGGCATGCAAATGTTTTCTCTCATCCACTAATTTATGAATTTAAAGTATAACCAAGCAGGGCTCTGCAGTCTGTGTTGTCGTTGATGCCATGTTTTTGGGAGGTGCGTGTCATGTCCATGGGAAGGGGGAACAATCCGCTGTAACATAATGGAGCCTTCAGTCCCTGTTGTCTTTCTCTACCATCACTCCCATCATTATCTCTGCTTCTCTCCAAACTCATGCTTCTCCAAAGCCCCATAAAAAGGTTGGTTTATTAACTGAAGTGTCAGGGTGTCACTATGTGAGCTTGTCTGTTTGGAATTAACTCTCTGAGATATTTAGCAACTTTCACACTGTTAAAAGCCACTCACAGGCAAGGATGTGAAAATTGTTTTACTAATTACACATTTTACTAGTCCTGATAGACAAGAAGTTATTTTGAAAGTTTCAGAATACTCACAAGAGTTATGTTCTCAAGCTACGCTGCAAATGGCAGAGAAAAAATGCCAAATAAATAAGATGTTCTAAAATGAATGTCTTACACTTTGATCAAGCCTGGGTTATGTCTATAATGCTGCTGTACATACAGTACAGTACCAACAATATGTTGAGTCAGCATGGAGCTCCGCCTCTGGTTGTGGATTTTCCAAAGCAGTGCCGGTCCTAAGCCCGCATAAAGGAGGAAGGTTTGGGGGTAGGGTTAGCACCTCTACCCCATAAAAAGCAACTTCGCTACAGAAACAGCAAGTCAAAACCATGCCATAAACCGGCATGAGAGATGGAGCTTGCCCCAACCAAGTATGACGGACTTGAATGAAAGCCTACGGGAAGCTTGTGTCCTGAGAAAGAGCAACATTTTGTCTGACAAAACAAATGAAGACCACCACCTGCAATGTTAGGACATTGTACCAGAGGGGATGTTTAGCTCAGCTACTGAGACAGTTTGGAAATTACAAGTTGAGCATCTTAGGGATAAGTGAACTACTTTGGATGGGAAATAGGAAACTTGTAAGTGAAGGAAAAACACTACTGTATTCTTGACATGAACAGTACCACATTCGGAGAGTAGAAATGGTGTTACATAAAGAGGCTGAAAAGGCAATGATAAATTGGGGACCTGTAATGACCGTATCATCACAGCAAGGTTCCAAGACACTCAAAGAAGAAAGTAGTACAAGTATATAGTCCAACAGAGGAGGCTAAATGTAATACTAAAGATGTCTATGGATGTTTTCATTCATCCAGGTCATTGTATTTTCAGCACATTAAACTGTTCGTAACTGGACTGTTTGACTGATGTTTGACTTAGAACATGTTTTGCTTCTCATCCAACAAGGCTCCATCAGTTCATGCTCATAGTCTTAGATTGGTCAGGTCAATTCTTAGACTTAGATTGGTCAGCTTTAGTTTGGCGGCTGGTGCCAAAACCCAAATATTTACTCCCCAACACCAGGAGGGTGTGCCTGGGCAAAGGATAGTTCCACCCTATCGTAGTGAGAACAACAATTGTTGAGATGTAAAATGGCAATCCTTCAGTCAATGCCAGCAACAATCTTTGAAGTGGAATTTCTCTCGTTAACATTGAGCTATCTTGTGGCAGACCCATCGCTGCGTATCGACTACTACCACTCCAAAATAGTCGGAATCCCCACGTTAGCATTCCATTCAGTTGCAAACAAATGGCACAAATGAGATTCTGGTCACCTTCTGTGACCAGAATGTTTATAACTCCTGTTATTTGTTGCAGGCTAAATTGCAGTCTTTTGGGAATGACAGTGTTGTATGTGGGAGACAGGTGCTGTCCCAGACCACCTCCTCTTTTTAGGGATGTTTTGTTTTATCCTTGACGTAGATGGCTTCCCTCACTCCTCTTTCGTACTATCAATCCTCCATGTCCAGAATCTGTACTTGACATCAAATATGAGCCATAAAAAGTGCAGAATGTCTCTCTTTGCACAGTGTACCAGGTCTTTAACATTAGGTGGAATTAAAGTACTTCCTCTCGGACCAAACAGTGACAGATGATACATTTCTGAGACACGTTAATCAATCAATCAATCCACTTTATATGTATAGCACATTTAAACAACAATAAAGTGCTGCACAACAATATTAAAAACTATATTAAAATATTATCCTTAGCTCCACCAATGACTGAATTAAAACAAAAAATAAATAAACAAGACAACAAGCGAGGAGAGAGAAAGGAAACAACGCTTGGGACGTAGCACCCATCTCAAAACTACTCAGGCTCACAGCAATAAAGCCATCACAAGTCTAATTAAAGAAGAAAAACATATTTTATACAAAAACTAAAGATGAGCTCATTCATCAGCTCAATGCTCAAGTCAAAGCTCTAACAGAAATCGTGAACTCCCTGCAGACAAAAGCTACCACGCCAGCAGCAATAGCTTCAGCTGCGAAGCCAAATTCCCAGTCCACCTGTCCAGGTAACAAACAGAGTCGAGAATCAAAGAAAGACCATATGGCTGTCTTGATTGTGTCGCCCATAGCCATCCCAACTGCAGCCACTGTTTTGCCTAAGGAGGTAAAGGTCATCGAGCGATTGGTTGCTTGAATAGGCCCAAACCGTCGGGAAATGCAACCCGGTCATGGCAGAGGGACCACCTGTGACCGGCCCAAGTCATAAATCTCATGTAGGCACTAAGAAGTCAGTCATGCCGACTGATCATCATCTCACTCATTAGCTAGTGACAAGTCACCATCACAGCGAGTAGTTCAGCTAATTGGGAAGAAGTGTTTATTAAAATGTAATCTAAATAGATACACTGTGAATGTTTTACTTGACATACGGGCCCAAGTCAGTCTTATTGATCTGCCATGAACACAGAATTACCTATCTCAACAAGAATTGTGCCTTCTCAGTGAACTAATAGAAAACAGAGGACTGGATATAACTGCAGCTAATGGAGGACAGATACCATATGATGGTTGGGTGGAACTTACCTTCAACCTACCTGGCAACAATGATCCCAATCTTGCCATCAGAGTGCCTATCATAGTCAGCCACGTAAGCCTTGTGAGACCTGTAGCGGGCTTCAATTTCATCCAAAAGCTGATTTTAGGGCAAAAACGTGGAACTGAGATTGTTGATGTTATTACAAACTTACTGAGAAAAACCATGCAGATTGAACCGGAACAAGTTGAGACAATTGTGAACTGTCTTCACAGCTGTCTTCAGAAGAATGCCCCCATAATGCTAGTGATGGAATATCCAAGATGATAAAAGTCAAGCTCTTCAGGTGCATATTACTTCCTACAGCACTCTATGCCAGCGAGACCTGGAAAATCACAGTAAGAATGAGGAACAAGCTGAATACCTTCCAACAACGTTGTCTAAGAAAAACACACTAACCACATCACCAACAAAGAAGTATACAAGAAAACTAAAACACAACCACTCAGTCAAGACATAGAAATTAGCCGGATGAAATTTGCAGGTCACATACAGAGAATGCCACCAACATGGCCCAATGTAATAATGGCATTGTTCCCTAATGGAAGAAGAAGACAACCAAAATACACATGGAGAAGAACCTTCCTTAAAGACCTAGAAGCGCAAGACCTCAACTTGGCAAGGGCTGAGGAAATCTCCTATGATTGAACAGAATGGCAAAGCCTTGCTGCCCAATGCACTTAACAGTGTGGGAGGAACTAAGTCTAAGTAGTAAGTCAGCATGCGGCAGAAAAGGCTAGGAGGAGGCTACCACTGCCTTTCTAGTTTTGTCAGAAGCTCCACATTATATTTGCTAATGGAAGTAGGTACAATCTGATTGCGTTTCACAATTCTCTGCGATCAAAGTCTGGATGGTATTGATAAGATCGGTTTTTGCAAAGAGATACATAACTATGAAGCTGTGTTTGTTCCAATAATGCCGACACTCAGTGATTGGGGTTCCACAGTACCAACCCTGACAGCTGATAGTGCAGTGGGTGGCAGAGCAACAAATAATACAATGGATACAATGGATATAAAAATATATACAATTGTGTATGTCAGTGATACTTAGAACTCGTATTATCTGTGTATGTGTGTCAGTAAATAATATAAGATTACTTAAGATGAGTAAGATGAAGGGATAGCAAAATCATCATATGTAGCTACTAGGGCTGTCAACGTTAAGGCGTTAATGCATGTGATTAAAAAAACAAACTAGTAATAACAGTGTTTGTTTTGATTGCCAGAAGGCAACGCATATTGCACAGGCAGTGATCACGTCACATGCCTGTGTGATGATAGCTAAAGCGATGTGCTCGGTGCGTTTTGAAACAAACCAAGACGGAACATTAGATAAAAGTGAGGTCATTAGTTAGTATTGCAGCGACAAACATTCTTATCATCGGCACGGATCAAGTTTAAAATAGCATCTTAAAAAGAAACATGCATGTGAAGATGGCGTCACTAGCATGCATGCTACATGGATAGCAAACCGAGGACAGCACATTATACTGGCTGAGTTTATTTGCGTTTACCACAGATAAATTAAACAATGCCTCTTCGAAATGGACAGTCGTGAAGTGTGAATTATATTTATATAGCGCTTTTTCTCTAGTGACTCAAAGCGCTTTAAATAGTGAAACCCATTATCTAAGTTACATTTAAACCAGTGTGGGTGGCACTGGGAGCAGGTGGGTAAAGTGTCTTGCCCAAAGACACAACGGCAGTGACTAGGATGGCAGAAGCGGGGATCGAACCTGGAACCCTCAAGTTGCTGGCACGGCCTCTCTACCAACCGAGCTATACCGCCGCCCAGTCAATGCACGTAGGAATAACATCTGTGCAGATCAAGTGCTGCAAGATGTCGTTCATGTCGTCAACTAACGTCGAACAAACTATGGGTAGTTTGTAAAAAAAAAAGCATTATCATCCGTAAAGGTAAATAAGCTTGTTTGTGCAACCACGGTTTTGTAATTACATGAAGCCCAGCAGAAAAGACAGACCATAACAAAGGAATGGAGAGGGACACGTCATGTCTCTTGTCAACACAGTGGCTTCTCATCAAGGCACCTTCTCTCACAGAAACACACAGACACACACACTACCGGCTTCAAAATAATAGCGCGACACGTCACATCCGATCAAACTGCGCCAACAAAATGAAAATAGACTTACATTTGTCTTAACAACTGGTTAAACTACGGAATGGTGCACAATGTAAAGTTGTTTATGGGTGTCTTTACGATGTTATTTTTTAATATACTGTACATCTGTACCTATGTTGCTATATTATTGCAGAGACTTTCAAAATGTGCGCCTAATTCTAACTCTACTCACTGTCACCAAGTTTAAAGCAAATCAATTACTTGCAGTTCAATAACAATTTTAAAATGTTCCTGTATGACATTCTAAATACCATGCATGTGATTAAAAATATACATACACACATTGAGTGTGTATGTGCCTGTATGCAAGGAGTGGTGTAGCCTATGGCTCAATGATTAAAGGCCTACTGAAACCCACTACTACCGACCACGCAGTCTGATAGTTTATATATCAATGATGAAATCTTAACATTGCATCACATGCCAATACGACCGGGTTAACTTATAAAGTGGAATTTTAAATTTCCCGGGAAATACCCGGCTGAAAACGTCTCGGTATGATGACGTTTGCGCGTGACGTCACGGATTGAGCGGAAGTATTGGGACACCATTGTGTCCCAATACAAACAGCTCTGTTTTCATCGCAACATTCCACAGTATTCTGGACATCTGTGTTGGTGAATCTTTTGCAATTTGTTTAATGGACAATGAAGACAGCAAACAAGAAAGCTGTAGGTGGGATCGGTGTATTAGCGGCTGGCTACAGCAACACAACCAGGAGGACTTTGAGTTGGATAGCAGACGTGCTACCGTGAGTACGCAGCTTTCTTCCAAATATTTGATCGTTTGCTCGTCCGTGCATGCCGCTATGTGCATGTCACGTACGTAACTTTGGGGAAATATATGTGCTGTATGAACTTTGTGGAAGTGAACGGTACTTTAGGCTGTGGGATTGAGTGTGTTGTGCGGGTGTTTGAGTTGTATTGGCGGGTTATATGGACGGGAGGGGGGAGGTGTTTGTTATGCGCGATTAATTTGTGGCATATTAAATATAAGCCTGGTTGTGTTGTGGCTAATAGAGTATATATATGTCTTGTGTTTATTTACTGTTTTAGTCATTCCCAGCTGAATATCAGGTCCCACCCACCTCTCACAGCATCTTCCCTATCATCTTCCACTGCCCTCTAATCCTTCACTTTCACTTTCCTCATCCATAAATCTTTCATCCTCGCTCAAATTAATGGGGTAATCGTCGCTTTCTCGGTCCGAATCGCTCACGCTGCTGGCGTCCATGATTGAAAACAATGTGCAGATGTGAGGAGCTCTTCAACCTGTGACGTCACGCTACTTCCGGTACAGGCAAGGCTTTTTTTTTATCAGCGACCAAAAGTTGCGAACTTTATCGTCGATGTTCTATACTAAATCCTTTCAGCAAAAATATGGCAATATCGCGAAATGATCAAGTATGACACATAGAATGGATCTGCTATCCCCGTTTAAATAAGAACATCTCATTTCAGTAGGCCTACTGAAACCCACTACTACCAACCACGCAGTCTGATAGTTTATATATCAATGATGAAATCTTAACATTGCAACACATGCCAATACAGCCGGGTTAACTTATAAAGTTCAATTTTAAAATTCCCGCCACACTTCCGGTTGAAAAACTCCTTTGGATATGATTTATGCGCGTGACGTCACAAAAGCAACGGAAGTGGTTGGACCCCATCGGACCCGATAGAAAAGCCTCTTGTTTTCTTCGACAAAATTCCACAGTATTCTGGACATCTGTGTTGGTGAATCTTTTGCAATTTGTTTAATGAACAATGGAGACTGCAAAGAAGAACGTTGTAGGTGGGATCGATCGGTGTCTTAGCGGCTAAGTACAATACTGTAATATCTGTGATATTTGCATTAGTGTACTGTGTCTTTAAGGGTTTGGGGAACGCGCATGCGCGAGTGAGTTGGCGGAGAACTTGAGTGTGTGTGAGCGTGAGTTGTGGCTAACAGCAGCTCGTGTATGTGTGTGCGTTACTTTTTGAACTACAACCAGTTACCGCTTGTTAATAAAGCGATTGAGCAGCGCATCCTCATCTGTGTGACTCCTTCTCCACTGCGGGGCATTACAATACTTACAGCAACACAACAAGGACTACTTACCCTGAAAGCAGACGCCTAGCTGATGCTTGCCGCCAAACCCACGGATGAAGTCCTTCGTCGCGCCGTTGATCGCTGGAATGCAGGTGAGCACGGCTGTTGATGGGAAGATGAGGGCTGGCTGGCGTAGGTGGAGCGCTAATGTTTTATCATAGTTTTGTGAGGTCCGGTTGCTAAGTTGCTAAATTAGCCTTAGCATCATTAGCAACGCTATCATGCTAGCTCAGTAGCTAAGTGTGTCACCGATGTATTGTCTTGGAGATAAAAGTCACTTTAAATGTCCATTTCGCGTGCTCGACTCTCATTTTCAAGAGGATATAGTATCCGAGGTGGTTTAAAATACAAATCCGTGATCCACAATAGAAAAAGGGGAGAGTACATAGTTCTGTGAGGTCCGGTTGCTAAGTTGCTAAATTAGCCTTAGCGTCGTTAGCAACAGCATAGTTAAGCCTTACCAGGCTGAGAATTTTTAACCGTGTAGTTACATGTACATGGTTTAATATTATTGTTGGTCTTCTGTCTATCCTTCCAGTCAGGGGTTTATTTATTTTGTTTCTATCTTCATTTGAGAACGATGCTATCACGTTAGCTCAGTAGCTAAGTGTGTCACCGATGTATTGTCTTGGAGATAAAAGTCACTTTAAATGTCCATTTCACGTGCTCGACTCTCATTTTCAAGAGGATATAGTATCCGAGGTGGTTTAAAATACAAATCCGTGATACACAATAGAAAAAGGAGAGAGTGTGGAATCCAATGAGCCAGCCTGTACCTAAGTTACGGTCAAAGCGAAAAAAGATACGTCCATCGCTGCCTCTCAAGTCATTCACTGTAACGTTCCTCATTTACGAATCTTTCATCCTCGCTCAAATTAATGGGGTAATCGTCACTTTCTCGGTCCGAATCTCTCTCGCTCCATTGTAAACAATGGGGAATTGTGAGGAATACTAGCTCCGGTGACGTCACGCTACTTCCGGTACAGGCAAGGCTTTTTTTTATCAGCGAGCAAAAGTTGCAAACTTTATCGTCGATTTTCTCTACTAAATCCTTTCAGCAAAAATATGGCAATATCGCGAAATGATCAAGTATGACACATAGAATGGATCTGCTATTCCCGTTTAAATAAAAAAAAATCATTTCAGTAGGCCTTTAAGGCCGAACTGCTAGATGGTGATATAACCAAAGAAGACAATGCACATAGGCTACTGTCTCTCACACATACAACTACATTCACACACACACACGCACGCACGCACGCACGCACGCACGCACGCACACAAAGATCCAATACAGAATATTAACTACAGAGACCTATTGAAAGGCGGTCGCTCAAGAAACAACATAGCCTGATATTTCGTAGTAGTCCCAAATGCATGAATAGATGTCGATATTCCTGCCTCACAGCAACAGACCAACACACAGCATGAGCAGAGAAAATGTGGATTTTGCGGATTTTTCCGCTTTTGCACTCTGTAGTGGCAGTGAAAGGATCTAGTGTGACCGAACTTTCACAAAGCTATACAATGTGTTGTTAGGGAATACAAATCTCATAAGGCCATCAGAAGTGTGAACCATGAAGTTGAGTGCAGGTGATCCCTGTGGAGACACATAGTATGTGCGCAGAAATGTGTGGGATTTACCTGAAAGGTTGTTACTTTTTTTATTGTTTGTCATTGAGATTGTGTGATTGTAGCAAGCTACAGTGAACCCTTGAAGTGTATGGCATTGTAACTTTTTTTGTGTACTGTACGCCTTCCCACATGGGCATCAGTGATGAAAATTCAAAGAGGAACATTTGACGATTCCATAACTGAAACAATGAACAATTTACAATTAACCGTGCTAATGTATAATGTTACTTGAAACTAGCTGTGCTGTCATCATACATTTTTAAACCAGAAAATGTATTTTTAATCTGAGCAAACGGGAGCCTCCTGGAACACATTGTGTTTGACTTTTGAACAATGTATTATGATTAGGGTTGTGTATTGTTTACTGTACATACAGTATTATGCATTACCAGTGCCAAATTTGTACTAAAATGGTGCTTAAACAGTGCTTGGACTGGAGATTAACCTAGAGATAGTAAAATGAGCCCAAAACCCTGAAGCTTGTGTTAGATTTCGGGAATCAAGCTGCCTCAAAATAGTTCTTCGTAACTTGACGGATTAATGGCTGTCATTGGTTTGGCAGGTTGTTTTGGTGGAAACGTGTGTATACTATATAATAACCACCAAGATATTGAAGATTGTGGGTTCGTAAAGAGAGCACTGGCAAGTTTTTGTGTGTGTTAGTAATGGGGACCAGTGGAGAGATGAGAAAGCCTCAAAGCTTCACGGGGCTTCAACCGTCCGTCTCCATCATTATCCCACTACAATTACAACTTAAAAGGTATTTTCATTCGAGAAATAATCAGAAAACTCCATACAACTCACATATAATTTGAGGGAAATAACACACACAATGATCCAGCGCAGAAAAACTGGTGAAGCTGAGCTTTTAAGAAGCCACTTGATTAGACAATTGCTGAAAGGTGAGACTCTTGACTGCTAATCAGGAACATCTGATGAACAAGCTCTCAAAGGTAAGGGTCAAGTAGCAGGCTACGCACAAACAGGAAGTGAAACAAACAAAACGAGTGCTGAAAAGGAGATACACACCAAAAACATAGGAGTGACAACAAAAAAGGTCCACCTTTTTGTGAATTGTAAGTTGAAAGGCAGAGTAATTAAGATACTTCCATCCACCCATTTTCTACCGCTTGTCCCGTTCGGGATCGTAGGGGTGCTGGAGCATATCTCATGAATAGAAACGTTCAATTCGGGCGGAACAAGTCGCCACCTCATCGCAGGGCCAACACAGATAGACAGACAACATTCACACTCACATTCACACACTAGGGACCATTTGGTGTTGCCAATCAACCAAAGGTGCATGTCTTTGGAGGTGGGAGGAAACTGGAGTACCCGGAGGGAACCCCCGCAGTCACGGGGAGAACATGCAAACTCCACACAGAAAGATCCCAAGCCCAGGATCGAACCCAGAACCTTTGTATTGTGAGGCACACGCACTAACTCCTTAAAACAAGCAGCAGCACAAAACACAGGGAATGTGCAATACAATTCACAAGAGTTTATAGCACTTCTATTTACTTAATATTTTCGTACAGTTACGATCATTTCCGAGTTTTGTAATGTATCGTATGCATCTCTGATTATGATTCACTTGTGCCACTCTATTTATTGTAGATATCATGCAGTAGCTCTTCTAGGTAGGAAAGCATCAGGTACTTCATTACCTTCTTGGTGAAGTCCATGGCTTTGAGGATGGAAAGGTTGAGCGTCTCCAGTGAGGCCAGAACTCCTTCATAGTCCCCCATGTGCTTGGCAAAGTAGTCTGAGGATAGATTTACAAATTGGCATATTACACAACTCACTAAATCATTCCAAATGACAACATTTTGTTGAAATAATAATATTCTAAAAAAAAGAAGCAAGGGTTATAATGGGTAAGATAACAATGCATCTGTGGGTAGTGGCATCTTAGTGTGCATGTGTCTGTGTATTCCACTTACCACAGAGTTCCTTAGTGTCAACATTACTATCACATCACAGCACACCGTGGAGCAGCAGTGGAAGGAAGGTAAGAAGGAAAGGAGGGAAGGAAGGACATGAGCCGGGTCAGAAAAAGAGGACAGGATTGTGCATGCATTCCTAAAAAGACACACTTTTCTAAGCATTGGCAGGCGTCTAGTTTGGTTCATTGTTTGGCTGCCGGTGCAGGAAAGAAAGACATTAACTGGAACGAGGCATGGAAGGAGGGAATAAACGATGGAATGAAGGAGAGCCACAGACTGATGAATTGTGACTGACGACGACGGTGCAGAAGAGATGGAATAAGAAAACACCATTTGTTCATCTCTGTTCAGTCATTCAAGAGATGACTGAACAGTCATTCAATAAGAATGGTTCCAAAAATAGAATTACTTTTCATTGCAATTTCACAGAGAACTGTCATTTGGGCACATATATTTATAGATCCTACATGATCAAGGCCTCTCCCTGTGAACCCTATTGTATAGACCAGTGGTTCTCATACTTTGTCTCAGTAAAGTACCCCTTAGTACAATACCACCTAATACAGAGAAAATATTTTTTGTTGAAATAAAACAAACAAATATACAATATATCGCTGTAGCATCAGTATCTGCTTTACTACTGTCCAAGACAGTGCTTACCAATAAGTGGTCTTTTTTGAAACATCAAAAACTAAAAAGTTAAAGTCAAAAAGTCCTGAAT
The DNA here is from genome assembly GCF_033978785.1 of Entelurus aequoreus. Taxonomy (NCBI): domain Eukaryota; kingdom Metazoa; phylum Chordata; class Actinopteri; order Syngnathiformes; family Syngnathidae; genus Entelurus; species Entelurus aequoreus. The sequence goes on from NC_084754.1 coordinate 24,611,614, forward strand.
CCAGACAATGACCCGCCATGAAACTTTCTGACCTATCTATAGCAGAATTAAATAAACAGAGTGGACTCTCTTGTCAGTCATTCACACTCTTGGGCGGAGTGTGGCATAAACAAACAGATAATTTGAGCGTCGTAACAGAAACATAAGGTAACATAGATTTGAATCAGGCCAAAAATCTAATCAGTTTTTCCTTATTCCATTTCGGTTTCTAGTTTAATGAAAATTTGCCAGTAACTATCTGAGTTATGTAACTAATTAACTGACAAACAAACAAACCCTTATTAACAATTACAAAAGGAGATTCATGCACGGATAAACATTATCAGATGGCACTTTAAATTCAGCAGCGAAATAAGTGCTACTTTGTTATGATCAAATACAATCAAAAATGTATTTGAATGATCTCATTTGCACTCTGTTTTTTTTTAAAAGTAGGAACATTTGAACATTTTAGATCATAATTCCCCAGTTATAACCATGCAAGGATAAATCACACTCAAGCTACTGTCATGGTAACCAGATTGCCTGCTATGTAATATACGAGAGTGGAACGGTTCACAAAATCAACGGTTCCAATGTTTTCATGGTTTTGTGACACAGTTTTTAGACAATTGTGCAGGACTTCTTAATTCCTTCAGAGGAAGACATTCCGTGGGACGCAAGGAAACGAAAGCACCTTTGTTCAACACATAAAACCTCACCCGCCACCCCCAAATGCCGCCAGCATTCCATGCCCCGGAAGCCAATGAAGGCACTTGCGTCTTAAAGAAGCTGCCTGAAGCCGGCCGCAAAGAAAGACTGTCGGCCGTTCCCACCGCCGATGCACCTGAAAAATGTGAAAGTCCACCAGAGACAACTCTTAGTCCGAATAAATCTGCAATTTCTTCATGGAAATGATGACAGACAGCTAGACAGCCCCCCACCATCGCTGAAGACAGTGGACTCTGTCGGCCAGCAGACCACATGTGGTCACGGTTAGTACTTTGGAGCTGCCGCTATTTTTTGGATGTATGTTTCCGTAGCAAAATACAACGTGATAATTTGCATGCATTGATAGAAGGACCGGCAAATCTTGGGCAAATCTACAGGTAGTTTTTCAAATCCACCTTTGTTTGAGTCTTTCGTACCTCTAGGTGAGCACAAACTAAAGTGAAAACTAAATTTAAAGTTATCGATATTGGCATTCAAAAATAATACTGTGAGTCTCTACAATAAAGTCTAAAAATCTTCCATTATCATTTTTCTGTTCAGGGTCACGCATAAACAGTCCAAACTGATTAGTAACACTTACAAAAAATAGGGGCCTAGATGGGATTATAAAAGACAGAAGTAGCATAAGTGAGTAATAATAATGATACAGAAGTAATACATTTTGGCCATGTATGCCATTGAGAGATGTTTCATGAGATCAGAGTGCCTGAGTGTGTGCCTTTTGAAAGGCGGGCTTCTGTGATGTGTAGCATCAACAAGGAGGAGGAGCATTAGCTGTACTAGCATTTGCAGTCTGCACCTCCACGGAGTGTATCGACGGCAGGTCCTGTTGAATGCATTTGTTAGCGCTAGTTAATAAAGTAATTGAACGTGTTTCGGTAGCTGTAACTCTCCTTGTCTACAAACGGGATGTTGTAGAATTGCATTATTACCCCATAGTAGTAGTTGTATAGTCATAGTACACCTTTACAGGCACAGCTACCAGTTCCTCTTTAGGACCCCGATTAAAAAAACATGATCACACCATGGACTACGCCAAAATCTACTGCATTGTAAAAATAAATAAACAATAATCCTCTGTTTTACAGGCTGTTTGTCATCTTAGGTAGGAAAAGTGGGGGGTAATGGTTTGGTATTAAAATGAACCTGATTTGGACACGCCCCCATATCCCCAGTGCTATCTTCAACCACGATCTGTGGTTGAAGATGGCACTGGGGATGTGGTTCAGATTTTTTTTCATTAACCTTACTAGCATGTATTGTGCAGACTGAAAAACAACCACAATATTGATTTATTTTCTTATTTTTCCCATTTGGATAACAATGGAATTGTTTCCCTACTTCAGAATCACAAACTACATACTGTAAACATATGTCGTGCTCCATTAACCAGAAAATGAGCCAGTTGACAATAAAAATGTTACATCGCGGGAGTTCTGTGATTATTATATGGCTCCCTGTCTTTTAGGTATAATGCATAGTCAAATAAGATTACTTTTTTCACTTACACAAACAAAACAAGATTCATGTATCAGATTCATGAATGGTGGACAAATGGTAAAAAAGAATGACAGACAGATGGAGGGAGGAAGGCAGAATGGCGGGTTGGTGTTCCGTACGCCCATCCTCCTTCATTTATCAACGTCATGCTGTCTTAGGAAATGCTTAGACTGTCATTTCTGCTTTTACTTGAGTGAATCAATAATTGTTTATCTGCTTTTGAATGGGAATGCCAAGGTTGGATGTGTGGGCGTCAGACACACTTAAATGAAATGAATAGAAACGTTCAATCCTGCTCTCACGGCAAAGCAGATATTTAACATACTCCCATCAATTAATAAATAGCGACATCATAGCCGTATGATATGGCAAAAAAAAATCACGATTATTTTGTCATATCATCCAATCTTCATTAATATCACAATTATTTTACATTGTTTTTAACCTGCCAGTTTTAAAGCATCTGTACTAAAAACCAAATAAACTAGGAATTAGTTTAACATTTTATTAACATTCTGAGTATAAAAACAAAGGAAATTAAATGAAAAATATGAGGCAATTCCTGAAGGAATTGCGTGTGAATGCTCCAATGCTGAAGTTGACCTGAAATCCTGGAATTTTTGTATAATTTTTGAAGTAGCGCACACCTGAACAGGCTGAATATTTTGAAGTTGGAACAGTTTGAATCAGATGAAAAATGTGGGAATTGTGGAACTTTGAAGAATGTCTCATTGATTTAAATGGGAATTTCCCCAAAATTTTGGAATTTTGGGAAAAGCGGGAATTTTTTTGAAAATTGTAAAAAACCTTAATGGTCTGAATGCGTTGAAATGGTTGGTGTTGATTTTTTTCAAATTGGTCGACAAATGTAGTAACATGTTGAATTGAGAAATGGTATTACGGAATACCTGGAATTTCGGGAAAACAGGGAATTTTTCCAGTTTAAAAAAACAAAAAAACTTTGTTTTTGTCCTAATTAAGAGGAATGTTTTGAAGGTGGAACGGTTGAAGTGGGTTAATAAATGTGGGAGGAGTAATCGCCAGAAAAAAGGTTGGAAATAGGGTTTTGGAAAACCAGGAATTCTGGAAAATCCTCTGCGATGAGGTGGCGACTTGTCCAGGGTGTACCCCGCCTTCCGCCCGATTGTAACTGAGATAGGCTCCAGCGCCCCCCGCGACCCCGAAGGGAATAAGCGGTAGAAAATGGATGGAATTTTTTTGAACTAGGAAAAAGGATAGTTTGAATTTCCAAAATGGTGGAATTTGTTGAAGGTGGAATGGTTTGAATAGGTTGAAAAATGTGGAAATGGTGAAAGTTTGAAAAATGGCCAATTCATTTTGAATGGGAAAAATATCCCGGAAAACCTGAATATCTGAGAAATCTGGGAATTTTTGGAATGTGTTAAGGGAAAGCCCGCTATTCCCAAATAGGCTGAACAGTTTGAAGCTGGAACAGTTTGAATTGGATGAAAAATGTGGAAGGTAGAGAGCGCTAAAATCTGGAGAAGAAGAAGAAGTTGTTGAATAATAAATAGATAAATTTTGGTGTTGAAAACCATATGAGTGAATGCTTCGGAGCATTCGCACAACGACAACACAACAATGTACCAATAAGTTTGAGTTTACATGCTTGGAAGTTAAAGAAAGCACACAAGGAGTTATTTTAACACCGGTGGTTCAACTATAGTATATCTGTCAAGTTATCATTAACTGTCCAATGAAGATCAATGGTTGGGTCCACAATTTCCTAGCGTTGGCAGTAGTAGCACAGTGATTTTCCACAGAGCTTTTGAAGGAACGGTAGTCATCAAATTTGCAAAAGAAACATCACCTGACATGTAGAAGTGATTTGGGAATTCGACTATTTTGCAGTTACTTTCGTAGTTTGAGTTGGCCACGTGTCGAGGAGGCAGGCACAGAGATGGCCCTAGAGGGTGCAGGGCTGCTGGCTAGAGTGCTGGCTTTCCCATCGAGGTGAGTTTTAGTCAAGTAAACATGTTTTTCCCTTTCCTCACAGGGACAGCATATCAGTCACATTAGGCCAATTACCGGGACTTTCCGGATTTAATAGTGGATTCTGTTTTTAACGAACAATTCCTTCATTTTGTTTACCATTCAAAGGCTCTAGATACCTCCAAGTCATGGTTGACATTTATTTCGCTGCTCTCAGCTGCACGTTCAGCTCCAAGTTCGGCCATTCGGTTCATAACAATGATTCTGATTACTTCTGCGTACCTTGTAACCTGAAGTGGGGCAGTAAAAGGTCGACTACGCTTTGGCTGTTTCACCATGTTTGATCGAGTTAATATATGCACACAGCTGATTGCCGTCATCGACCTAAAATTTATTACAGTCATAGAACACAATCATATGATTGTCCAGCCCTATCAGTCTGCATCACCAAATCATCCCTGTGTACGTCATAACACTAATCAACCATACAATATCAAATCAACTCCTCACCCAAATGCCAAATTTTTGTTATGCTTGGTTTAATTTGTATTTATTTCACAATTATTTATTAGCATATATATGTGGTGTAAATTATCAATGCCAGTGTTGATTTTGCAAATCAGAGTCAGTGTTCTTCTCTGATTGCACAATGGATGGACTTGATTGTCTCAATATCGGGTGCAGGCATGTATTTAATGAGACCGAATCAAGAGAGGTCTTCAAGCAGCAATGGTGATTAAATGGTGAAAAACAGGGTTATAGCTGTGCTAAAGGATTAAGACAACTGGATTTCATTCATTGCATTGTTGTCTTCTTTTTAACATGACATATGTTTGCTAAAATCTATGAGACAGCTTTGCTGCATGATAAATTGCTGGCATTTCACACTCAGACAGACATACACCATCCCTCTTTCTACTGAATGTCAATTTAAATAGTCACAAAAGACATCATGTCAGCCTCACCAGACAAGAGGACGGTGGTTTAAATCTGCATTTTTCGATCTCTCTGTGAAGTTTGCATGTTATTTCTGTGTGGGTTTCCTGCGAGTCTTCCCACATTCCAAAGTCATGCATGTTAGACTAGTGTAATTGAAGACTCTAAATTGTCTTAGGTGTGAATGGGAATGGTAGTTTGTCTATCGGCATGCTGTAATTGAATGGCAATCAGTCCAAGGTGTATCCTACCTCTCATCCAAAGCCAGCTGGGATAGGCTAGAGCTCACCCGTGAGCTTTAAGCCTGGATTGTGCTGATTATGATTTCCCCTTTGATGTCGTCCCCTTTCACGTCGTCTTACTGTTTTTAAAGCTCTTCAGTGGAGATGAATGTGTGACGTACAATCCCTGCCGAAACACTAAGGGTGTTGTTTTCATCACCCTTCGTCGCGAGCAAACAATGGCAATTTAAGAGAGATGGGTATCAATGTCATTGGAGTCGCAACTACAGTAATGGATGTGTTCTAACAGTCACTTTATTTGCAAAAGTTGATTCGAAATTACAGGAGAAGGCCTCCGCGAAAGTGAGCTGTACTGAATTTGGTACTTATTTGGGTACTGACCGAATTTTGTTGGTACAACTGTGTATCGATTTATTGTGAAATCAAACAGTGCTATATTTCAATACCTTTGTCACATGTGATTCCCAGGTCGATTAAAATGTGAAAGGTACCCTTTTCAAACGCCCTCTGAACTAGTTGTATAAGCACAGGAAACAATGTACCACAAGCTAATTAAACACAGCAATTGCCGTGCAGTTCACAGTACTACGAGTATAGATGTACGGTATACCAGTATTAGTATAGTACCGCAATACTAATGAATCATGTTCTGTACTATGCCACCTCTGAAAAGTACCGGTCCGCCACCCCCACGCCCGCGTCTTGTCGTCGTCACGTCGTGTCATTGCTGGTTTGCAAACAGGAGCAACGTTCCCTCTAAGGTGCGCACCTGCGCAATTGCGCACTGCTCACGCGTCCTCTGCGCACAGCAAATCTATGCCGCGCAAAAAATCAAATCCCACTCTAAACAAAATACACAAATCGTTTGTTTTGTAGGATTTTGCAATGCAACTGTGAGTAACAGGTGACGAAAGGCGGCCACAACAGATAAAACAATGTTTGTCACCACTTAAATTATTGTAACGTCTGTGGAGACACTTAAAGGAGGACAGGAATTTCATCGGTCCCTTTATTTAGCGAAATTGTTTGTCGGCCATAACCACACCAAAACAATGTGTAAAATACTTTTATCTAGCAAAACTGGTCGTTGTCTACCGTACAAACCAAGCCAAAAGCAACTCTTTGTCATCTGTTATATCAACAGCAGCCGCTTGCTCTCTCTCTCACCTGCACCAACACATACACTATGGCAATTAGCCACTGGTGCGTTTATGGCCACACAAAAAGTTGGACAACTCCAACACTACAGGTAATATGTAAATTTCAGGTTGTTTTACTATGACTCCTGTGTGCTTATTCTACTGTCATTTGTTAAGAATGTTATTTTTTGGATATTAATCATGAAATGATGTTACAGGACTACATAATTGCTAATAAAAATATTTATTTTACGGACAGAAAGTTAAGAAACACTTCATCTCATGCAACATGTGAATGTTTTAAGGGGAATTAAATGTGATCTCTGAAAGGGGTACACAATCTTTCCAAAGCAGGACCCCCACCCAAGCATAAAATACTATAGTGCATAGCTGATTAAAAAAAAAACAATATCTAAGTGGGCCAAATCACATATATTAGAAAATAATCTCTTGAAATTGACTACTGTCACTTGATTATAAAAATAAGACATTTAAATTGTTATGTCAGGTTTGAGACAAATGTGCTGCTGGTATGACCACAGTGTGCACGTCTGTATTCCACTGAGTGCTCAGGGTGTTTGTGCGTTTGCTCACACACAGAAAAAATTAGAGGGAACATTGAACAGGAGTATGTTCCGCAGTGCACAATCACTGAGTACTTACAAGCAGACACAGTGTGTAGACAGAAAGGGGAGAATGCACCATTTTTGGCTTAAAAACTAACGATAAAGTGAAGTTACAACACTGAAACGCCCACTGGAAGATGTGCTTTAAGACATGGCGAGAGCTATGGCTAAAGTCCAGCCCCAGTCGGCAGTTTTAGCTACTTCTAAATCACTAATCCTCGCCTCCATGGCAACAAATAAAGTAATAGGAATAGCTAAACATGCTTCACTACACACCGTAGCTCACCCGCGTCAAAATGTAAACAAACGCCATTGGTGGATCTACACCTGACATCCTAACATTACCCTAACATAATGATACCAAGTACAGTAGCGTATCTAGTCGATACTACTATGATTATGTCGATATTTTTTGGCATCACAACATCTTCTTTCAGGTTTTTTTTAATTTATATTATGTTTATAAACTCAAGAAATATGTCCCTGGACACATGAAGACTTTGAATATGACCAATGTATGATCCTGTGACGACTTGGTATCGGATTGATACCCAAATTTGTGGTATCATCCAAAACTAATGTAAAGTATCAAACAACAGAAGAATAAATGATTATTACATTTTACCAGAAGTGTAGATAGAACATGTTAAAAGAGAAAGTAAGCAGATATTAACA